>NC_133486.1:14388420-14642401 GCF_025370935.1 Choristoneura fumiferana | reverse complement strand
TTTTTTTCGTAAATGAGAATTCAATATGTATTCTTCTTCTTCTCTTTTAAAAATTCAATATGTATTGAGTTCACAGTAATTTAAAATGTCAAATTGTAAAATTAACTGACAAGTGACATTGATGGATGACATAAAGAGAAACGTTTGAAAATATTAACTTGATCGTTAGAGCCGAATGCTTATTTGATAAAATTTGCTCTGAGGCGATTTCGGTGACAAATTGATAATTTATGGCCGCTTTTCTGTCAGTTTGGGTTTTCTTAACTGTCAAGTCACGAGTGTAGAATTAGAAACCAACTAATAGCATTACTGGCTTAAGAAACCAGACTAACAACTTAAAAAATTAAGATATTTTTAAGTCCATGCATTAAACTAAATTAAAATAAAATAAAAAGTTTCTGAGAGTTTCAGTTTAATATTTTATTTATTTATTCATAATCATAAAGTGTTACAAAGAAAATAAACAAAAGAAGCGAACAAAAACCCTACCTGGTTTATCGGTCGCTATAATTGACGACCTTGTATGAATTTTATGAATTAAATTCGGGTTTTGTTCCGACGAATCTCAATTTTTCGGCACAGTTTCATGCGCCATGATCACAAGAACATGATCATGATGAGTCGTCTCGTGATCAAGGTACGCCGAACAAAACAGAATTTAATTAATAAAATTAGTAATGACCGCAATAGTCTAAAATATTGCCTTGTATACAATTTCGGCAAAGGATATATTCGGGAATAGTTAGAAGACGTCGCCAGCCGCCCGGTTTATTCACTATTACGGCAAATGTCGCGCTCGTTGTCTTAATAGACACTGGAAACCTGTGCTGGAAACCTTTTAGGCCTTCCGACTGGGCCCTCTACTACAAAGTGCAAAATTTGAACTTCGTAATTTCGTATCTTGCCGTCCCGTGGACGCTAATATTATTCAATACGGGAGTGAGAGGGACAGCTTAGACACGACTGACAAGTGACAGCGCTGCTTACATATTCCCCGCAGAATTGTACTAACATAACAAAAGAAAAGTTAGAAAATCCCCGACATTGTCATTTCAAAGTTCAATACCTATCTCAAACAGCTACACCGATTTTACAAGCTTTTAAATATTAACATGTATATGTCGGCGGCCGATCGTTAAATCCGCCAGATCACGAAATTCCTAGGCGTATCGTGAAATGCCGCCATTTCATGAATTGGCTAAGGGACATCCGCCATATCGTTTAAAACTCACCGTTTAGCGATTTGCCTAGTGACGTTTAGGCAGATCATGAAATTCCTAGGCATATCATGAAGCGCCGCCATTTCATGATTTGGCCAGTTTAGGCAGATCATGAAATTCCTAGGCATATCATGAAACGCCGCCATATCGGTTCTGGCACTTCGCCGGCCGCTGCCGCGGCACGCTCGCTTCGCTCGCTCGCTCGTGCGTCGTGATCACAATTAATACTAACCACTCCTCGCTTCGCTCGTCGTACCTAAATTTTTCTATATAAATAAGTAACAACTAGTGAATACTTTATTTATCAACAAAATACTAACCTCTAAAATACGGGCAGACGTCCATGGTTTTTTCACATTGTGCACAGAATACGTTTGATTCACATAAAAAGAACGGAGCTGATGTTCAAAAGCTTCTTTTGCACTTCTATTTTGAATTCAATCACTAGTTTCGGTTTAAAGATCATTTTGTTGCGACGCCGACATTTTTCACGCGCTAAACAAACACGACCGGTCAGCTGGTCACGGCCGCCATTGCATACGCAGCGCCACCAGTGGCCAAAAAAGAAACTATTTTACGATGTGACATATATATGTCGGCGGCCGATCGTAAAATCCGCCAAGGCCAAGATCTATCCAAATTTAATTAAACGCATGAAAATTTATCTTATCACACACGTAAATTAGAGACCCGATTGAAATCCTTTTAAATTTGAAAAAAAAGTAAAATCACGTTCTAAATTCGAATCCAATTAAAGCCAGCCAGCATCTCGGCTGAATGTTAACAAAAGCTTTCAACCTTCGCCCCGACCTCGTCGGAAACTTGAACAAACGTAAACTGGCTGTACTGTATAGCGAATGCCTTAGTTATTTTAAAAGTATGCGAGTTTAAAAAATATCACCTTCGAAAGGTCGTTAGAGAGTAAAGGTCGGTGCATACGTGAGGGGACGTAATGAGGGGGAGGGAATTATGTATTTGGCATATCTTGTTTGTGTTCTACTCAAAGACCAAATAATACTTGTATTATCTAATCTGCATTAATATTCAGGTACAAATAAAAAACTACTAAACAATTAAGCTTGCAAAGTACTTGGTGGTTATGTAGCTCGTAATTTTGAACTATTAACGAGTGTCATCTTATTTAATTAATATCGACTTGGAAGTTATTTCTTACGTTATCTTACATACAAATTTTACATTTTTTTTTTATTCGATTGGATGGCAAACGAGAAGTGGGTCTGCTGATTTATATCTTAATTTCTTCATCTCACCCTCGAAACAATGACAACAGCTGCTGTAACTTACTCGTATCATGACAAGACTCAATGAAGCATGTGAGCATGCCTAATGATGTAAACAACATGCTCAGCACCTTAGATGACTAACTTTTATGCGATTTAAATTACTATTGTTGTAGATGTTGAGGTCGTAAGCAGAAGCAGAAATAATTAAACAGAAACTTAATGTTATTTAAGCGATGTTAGATTGAAAGATCACTGGGCTCAGACACGTGATTTACTGCAATATATTTAAAACGTTATTGATTTTAAGTATATAAGTGCTAAAAAACCATACGTAAATGTTAACAGAAAATACACTACAAAGAATTGAATAACTGGAAATAAAGATTTCATTACAAAGCTGCTTTAAAGATATCTAATTATTTTGCTTACTATCTGGTGCTCTCTCTGACACCTCTTAAATGATTATTTGGGCACTTTACCACTTTGCGTTGCGATAAGTTTGCCAATTAAATTAAAAACTGCAGGCAATTTTATGCTTTACACTTACAAATAAAATATGGAAGCTTTGGACGCTAGGGTATTAGACGCTGTTAAGATGGCTATTAGCTCTAAAATCTAACACTAGAGTCATGTTGGAGTTTAAATATTAATAAATGCTTTACCTGCGTGCCATGAGTTCAAAAGTTCATTTTTAAAACCATACCAACAATCCAGGTACCTACCGAATGACTCAAACCAATAACGTTGAAACTAATAAATTGCCGTATAAGACGTCACTGGCTGAAACATCGCAGGGCGGGCGCCTCCCGCCAGTCTAATGCCATTCGCGCGAGCGGCTGCACGCGTGTATCCATAGCCTTATTAATAAAAGTGATTCACTCTGTGGTGTCCCGGACGAATTTTGAATTTCGTAGTGTTGTGCTTTGTGTTCGATTGAATCGGTTTTTAAAGCGTGTCGAGGGTAAATTGTCACATTGATTAAATTTCTATTGATGAAGTAAAATTACTGTAGGATATTCCGGTACAATTTTTATAGGATAAATATTTGTTTTATTTTTCTACAATCTAATTCTAGAGCGTTCGTTAAATAGCAATGCCTTGAAATTAATCACGCAGTCGGCCCGTATCTGCTCTTTCATTGGTTCAGCTTGTGTAGGTAAATATATACCTAAATTAACATGTATTTCCGTTTACTGAAATGAGCTACTCAATACCTCAATACTGTGCATGTTTATGAACTCCAGTCTTATTTTCGAAAACACTCAGCGAAAATGTTTCTCTCTGTCAGATTATGCTTGAGTTATCCTTTTTTTGTCATGAAGCTGTTTTTTTTAAGAATTATTTTGATAGCGTATTATTTTGCATTGATTTGTACCTACTCGAACGCCCTTACTTTGCCACTCGGCCTTACTTTGTTTTGTTCTTATACCTACATAGTAAATAACGATTTTCTCGAACTCTACATAGCAGAATCAAAGCATATATTCTTTGTTACTAGGTGTGTATAAAAAAATATTTTATATGGTACCTATACTAACCCGAATTTAAATTTCTATCACGCTTCAATCTGCTTAGGTTTGATTTTGTTTGTAATGTTCTTAAATTGTCATTACCGTAGCGATGCACTTGGTATCTGTCAGTATAATGCTGTCATTCAATTAAATGCAATGATAATCATGTTTTAATAATCATTGATGCTAGACAGTACGTCACAAATTAAATCCTGAACCGGCGAATCATCGCTAGAGAAAGCAACTTTTGTTTAGGGTCTACGTGGAAATTACAGCCTAGACCCTCTTAATGGAAAGGCTTATAATTTATTGAATCAGGCGTTACTTTGCGGAGGTCCATATCAATGAACTAAAATGGTCGCGGGTGAGCAAGGAAATTATTTTAGTTCATTGGAAAGGCTTATGCCCAGGTCTGGGCCGTATTATAAACCGGAGGAAATTAAATACAGTTTGACGTGCGTTGTGCGAAAAATCGAATAGGGTTGCCAGTCAAATTCAAGCCCTAACATGTCTCATATTATTTATTCTTATGATGTGGGGCACGTTTGCTACGTTGAATAGATTTTGACTAAGCAAGACAGCAATACGATGAACAGTATGTCCGATCGTAGCTTGGATTTCGGTATCGGTTTCGGCAAATTTGGGCGTCAATTTGGCGTTTTGAACTAGGATAGGCACCGAATCTAAGCTTTCGTGTGAGGTTCGGGGACAATTGGCATCGTTTAGCTCCGCTATTGCGCATATTTGCTAAGTTGTGGCACAGAATAACTAATAGTACTGTCGTGGTTACATTGCCATACCTTGAAGCGGAAGACGAAACGTTAGCAGGCATCCCACTAGGTGAACTAACGAGTGGCGATGGCGAATGATAGGTCCTTATTAATTTATCGGTTACGAATTTATTAAACCAAATTTCGGTTCCGGTTTCCCTAGCTAGTTTCGGTGCAACACTAACGATGACTAATCTAGTTTCAAGACATTGTCTTGAATTCAACGACAGACCAAATTAACTGTATCACGTATTTTTTTAAATTCTAGCTAAATAAAACTGACTAAAATTGGTACTTTGTGATTTTTAGACGTGAATCTATTAATTTTAATGGGGGACCCGCTGGATTCCATTTGTCCCTGTCGCACCCATCTCATTCCCGCAGGCGATTTAGAAATAAAGCCAATTTTAATTAGTTTCTCCCTTTTTTGATGAATGTTTTGCGGGACTGATGAATTTATCGGGAATTGTAAACACATTTAGGTACACTTTAAATATTAATAAGTAGGGTATTTTTTTGTAAAAAGGTTGCCTGAAAGAGATCGCGCTTAAGTGATAAGGCCGCCTAGAAAACCTACTTTCAACCCCCGTCCACCCGTTTGAGAGCTACGGTGCCACAGACAGACAGACAGACACACACACAGACATACAGACATACTGACACACAGACACACATAGCGGTCAAACTTATAATACCCCTCTTTTTGCGTCGGGGGTTAACAAAAGTAGTTTCGTTCTAATTTACAAACAACACACTGAAACAAAATAAAACTGCGACTATAATGGGAGCAGCTATTTTGATGCTTATAATTAGTTTTCGTTCATATTTATTCAATGTAACAAAAAAGAATCACATTAATTTTAAGTTTTGTATGAGAAATCGAAATACGTTATTGTTTTTTTTGTAATTCCAATTTAAGCGCCGGTTCAATATAGGTTACCTACTCTCCCTATAATTTCTGAAGACGTGGCAGAGGATTGTGGGTTCAAACCCCGGCTCACACCCAGAGTTTTTCGAAACTCACGTGCAAAATTACTTTTGAATTTACCACGAGCTTTACGGTAAAAAAAAAACATCGTGAGGCAACCTGCACAAACCTGCGAAGTAATTCAACGGGGTGTGTGAAGTTTCCAATCCGCACGGCTACTACGGCACGGAACTACGGCTCAAGCCCTCTCATTATGAGAGGAGGCCTGTGCCCAGCAGTGGGACGTATATAGGCTGAGATGATGATGATGATGATGAACAGCCCAATTTCTTAAAGTACTTAAACTCTTACCTACATAAAAATTAACAACTTGATTACAACATCAGTTTTCCAGCGCAATATTTACCCTAAAAACGGGGAAATGATGGATGACTGGGGAAATAGAGTGACCGAAACACCAAATGGGCTGTGCGTGATTGATCGCAGAACTGTGACCCCGATGGCGCGTGGTGCGATGCCCCCGGCTCGCGCCCATTGTGGAACGGCCTTAATGGCGGTACAATGTTGGTACACACGTGTATTGGGAGATACATTTTTTTTTTAGGAATTTAGCTTGGCAAACGAGCAAGTGGGTCTCCTGATGGTAAGAGATCACCACCGCCCATAAACATCTGCAACACCAGGGTATTGCAGATGCGTTGTTTAGTTTGGACGACAGAAGTATATACTTAAGAGAGTTAGGAAGTTTCAGAATTATTTCACCCCTCCCGCTGTAGCTGTGCAGTGTGCACATTTTGCTGTAAAGTTTGTCAATCAAATAAGATTACAATAGTTACTAAGTTGGCATATAATTTAAAAGTAACTGGGCGACCGAGCTTAGCTCAGCCTTAAACTAACATCGCTACATCGATTGCTCGCCCCCCAAAACTCCCACATAGCAAATTTCATCGCAATCGTTATGGCCGTTTCTGAGATTCCAATAGTAGAAACAGGTATATGATATTATTTCAAAAGTAGCTGGACAGTATAATTATAAAAGTCAAGTCAGTATAATTCACAAGTGTTTGGACAGTTCTTTTTATAATATGTTTTTTTTAATATCTGGCTATCAATTCAAACCTAAAAGCTAATTTTATATCGGTAACTTAACACTCACAAACACAATTGAATTCGAAAGTTTGTGCAGGTGTCCTCGCTGTTTTTCGTCATCGAAAATCATCAAAGTTGGAGATAAATTGCAAATGTAATTTCTCACATGAATATCGAAAAACTCAAAAGTGCTAGCCCGGGTTCGAACCTACGATTCTCTGCTTGAGAGGCCATAGGTTTTTTGGCTACGATGACTTATTTACTTGGGTAGGTACGATAGCCTGTGTATAGTACTATAGGATACTAAAGGAGATATTTATAAGGTAAGGTATTTATAAGTAATTAATCTTTTTAATTGAGTACCAGAATTACCTAGATTTTTTAGGGTTCCGAACTTTACTACCCATATAGGATCACAAATAAAAAAAACTCATGCTTCTTTTATAATTATTATGCAGGATGAAACTTTTTAAAAGCGAAATGAAATTTCTCTTAATCTTTATACTTATTATTATCAGCAAACCGCTAATTCTCCACATTGTGTCCAATTTCGCACCCGGGTGCTTCTTTCACTTTACGAATTAACACAAATCTTAACCTCACACTAAAAGCACAGAGTTTAATTTTGTTTAATCTTTAATAAGAAGGAGGGCAAAGATCATTCAGCAAAGCCTTATTTATTCGCAATCTGTTAAGATATCGTCAACGTAAACAGCCAAGCTGACTCAACATCCTATGGGTTACGTTGCGTAACAAGTTATGGGCAATATATCCTTAGAACATCGACCCTATAAAAGTATGTAGATAACTAAAATAGGTTAATTCCGCCCGAAATATTCGTGTTCTTAGTTGTTAGCGTTTGCGGGTCAACGACCCCGCCACAGACTATAAAACGGTTAATCCTGAAACGTTTTTGTTTTGTCTGTTTCCTTTTCCGCGAGCAATGTTTTTGTCTGTGGAACATAGGGATGTGCGCATAACTAACGGTTTTTTAATCAAAAACTATTTCCAGATTAACCAGCCAGCATCATACTTAAACACGACAGCATTTTTTAAAATTTTAATATTATTATTTTCCATAATGATTTCAGCAGTGTCATTTTGCGGTGCTTTACCTATTGATCCATAAGAAATAATATAATTAACTAAGAATAATAAATGTCTTTAATAGTACAAGGTAAAATATAGGTATCTTTTATATGAATATCTTTTAAATGCGACGATGATGACACTTCAAATCAAGGCGTGGTCATCTTGCAATTATCATAATGTCAAGGATTTAACTTAAATATCGCTTGGAACTCACAATGAAGTCTTCTTGAGTGTTAATTAGTTAACTGAGGTGTGGCAGGATTAAAGAATATGAGCATTTTATTAGTTTTTAAAGTCAAATTGGTTTTAATTTAAAAGGTAAAGGGATTCCATTCCATGCAATATGAATTCAGTGCATTCCGTGACTCGTGTCGCGACTGAATAATCTTGTAACTAAATGTCTTTGAATTGTAGACCTTGTGAATCTTCACTAATTTTATACTGTCAACCACCGGGGCTCTGCCGTTATGGAAAAATCCAAAAGGTGGAAATTGACTGCGGATGTCTAAATAAATATCTCTGAACAATTAAATTGCTCACTCACAACTTTCATCATCATCATCATCATCCCAGCCTATATACGTCCCACTGCTGGGCACAGGCCTCCTCTCAGAACAAGAGGGCTTGGGCCATAGTTCCCACGCGGGCCCAGTGCGGATTGGGAACTTCGCATGCACCATTGAATCGCTTCGCAGGTTTGTGCAGGCTTCCTCACGATGTTTTCCTTCACCGCGAAGCTCGTGGTAAATTTCAAATGTAATTCCGCACATGAATTTCGAAAAACTCAGAGGTGCGAACCGGGGTTCGAACCCACGACCCTCTGCTTGAGAGGCGATAGGTCAAACCAATAGGCCACCACGGCTTCAGGCCACCACGGCTTCTCACAACGACTCACAACTTTACGATAGCTAATAAATACATATGTAACAAACGAGTGTTCATGCAGCTTCTCCGTCTCCTCGCTGTAAGAAGCTAAGAACACGCACACACACACACACACACACACACACACACACACATACAATACATAAATCCAACTATCGCCACCGCCACACTACGCTGACACGTCTCTTATTCGTCATCAGAGCAAAACAACTGTTTATAGCATGGTACTAAGAGTCCAAAAAATCATGAACCTAATTATTGAACTTGCACACAAAATTTCATGAGAATCGCTCGAGTAATGCGATCTGTAGAGAAGGAAAAAGCATTTTTGTCTTATCTGAAACGGAGTTCTTCGCTCGCGCTTTATGCTCGCTCGGTCAATGATTCATATAGATTTCTCTACCTGTAACGATCATCATAGAAATAGTTAAATTATCAGAAATTAGATAGGTAATTAGTTTTAAATGCTTGATACTTGAACGGAAGGATGTTCCGACAAAATATACACCACGGTACGTAAAACGATTATAAAATGATCAAACGGAAATCTAAAATTAAGCTAAAATTATGGTTTGTATGGAACAGCTTATGTTTGGCAAACGTTGGTTTTGCTCGGTTTTAATTAACAAGATGCTGGAACAAAATCTGCGCTCAAAAAATATTAAGTTTGAGCTCCAAAAATTTAATATTTAACCTGCCCCGGTTTTGCTTGGGTACAATTTACCAAGAGAGCACCGAGTCTCCAATGAAGCACTATATTTTTCAGCTCCATATCTCAAAAACTATTAACAATGGTATGTAATATGCAATTGTCTGCTTTTAACAGCCATATTTTTGACATAAAATGCCATAAGACTTCGTATGAAAACTTTATTTATACTTGGTTTTTTAGCATTAGAATGAATGTAAGCGATTTTGACGTGTATTTTTATTGAAAAACACTTTTGAAAAATCACAACAAATATGCAACAATCACACAGCAAATATATAACAATTAGCAAGGGCATATTTTTGCTGTTTTTTCAAAAACGTTTTTCAATAGACTCGTCAAGTTTATTTACCTTTTTTCTAATGCTAAAAACACGAAGTCAGTTTTTCATCAGTTTATGCTGTTCCACTATATTAGTATCTTTATCTGTCACTTTCCCAGTAATTTTTCCCAACCTAAATTAGTTAATTAGACAGTGTTTTTGTGGGATTACGTGCGTGTGTAGATGACTCTACCGACATTTGCCAATATTGGCCAAACACGCAATAGTTGGTCCAAACCAAGGCCAAGCCCGCATCGTTACTGAGACCAGTGGAGTGCAGCTAATTACAGCATACTCGTATTTGGTTGCGAAACAGATTTGTATGCAAATGGAATACATACTGCCGAAGTTTTGTTCGTTTTGAATGATTGTATGAGTCAGTCAGTTTTTCTGGTGGTAGGACCTTGTGCAAGGTCCGCCCGGATTGCTACCACCATCTTGCTCGCTAATCCTGCCGTGAAGCAGCAGTGCTTGCACTGTTCTGTTTCAGCTTGGAGAGTAAGACAGCCGGTGAAATTACTGGCACTTGAGGTATCCCATCTTAGACCTCTAGGTTGGCAACGCATCTGCAATAGGTACCCTTGGTGTTGCAGATGTTTATGGGCGGTGGTGATCTCTTACCATCAGGAGACCCACTTGCTCGTTTGCTATCCAGTACGAATAAAAAAAAGACAATTGTTAAGTGTGTGTAAACCAAAGTACTGCAAACCAGAGGTCAAATCACCGGTTAAGTTAATTTCTGCAAACAATTAGTTTAGGCTGAGTTGGACCAGTTACTTTAATTATAACTAATATTTATAGTTCATTTTATATGGTATGTACTGGCTGTCGCTTGGGACTTCGTCCGCGTAGAATTCGTTTATTGGTCTCCCGCGGGAATTATGTAATTTTCCGGGATAAACTATCCTATGTCCTTCTCTGGGACTCAAACTATCTGTACACCGAATTTCATCTAAATCGGTTCCGCGTTTCACACGTGAAAGGTAACAATCAAACAGACTTACAAACTTTCGCATTTATAATATTAGTGGGATGGTAAATGCACCTTATGCATCGAGCCCTAATCGTGGAAACAGAGAGTACATACGGGGGGGGGGGCACCCTCCCTACTAAAAACCACACGAGTTCTTTCGTTGCTATTGTGGGACGCCATGGGAGCATGAAGTGACACCACAAAAGCATTACAGAAAACTGCATTTAAATCGGTCTAACCGTTCTGGAGATAAATAGGAATATTCGTTTGCGTACAAACAACCTCTTATTTTAAACGCATATAATAATAATTTATTTCGGACAATCCATAGCAGTATAGTAACAGTGAATATACTATATTTAAGGTTAGTTATACAGAAAAAGTATGAAATAAAAGTAATAAAAAAACAATCATGAGGAGGGGCAGTGCAGCTGTACAAAATGCTCCTAAATATAGGGCACGTATCTGAATATCGAATATTGAAGTATCCATAGTTAAAATATCGACGGTCAAAATATCGAACCTAACCTAACCTACTTTCGATATTTTGACCGTCGTTTTTTTAACATTAGATATATTAATTTTCGATATTCAGATACGTTCCCCTAAATATACCTTCCCCGTTTTGTAGTGCGTATAAATTCACCAACTGCGTCAGCTTATAAGTTTCTGTTAAAAAATATTTTAAATACAAACTTTTTTAATGATTCTGCTTTTTGTTGAATTGTCATCAGATTCACATAAATTCAATTTTATTTACATTGAAAAGAAAAGAATACATATAAGACAAATAATAATAATAATATTATTATTAGGCAAGGTTCCGAAGATGCTAGCAGCGTTCCCTTTGAATTGCTAGGCTAATTCTTTGTCCGAGGAAGCTGCCAGCTCTTCGTTCAACGATTTACATATACCTACGTATGTATACCAAATTTTAAGTCAATTCGACAACTGTAAGTGGGTCAAAATTTACTTGCAAGATTTGACCCAAAAAAACTCCAACAACAAGAAACAGGGCAAGTTAAATAAAAGCTTGTAAAATCGTAATAAAACTCAAACTACCTTTCTCTAGTCGTTAATATTCAGATGAGCTATCCGACAATAAACATAAAAACAAAATATAGTACAAGTAACCAATGTATGAAATGATAACCATCGCTTAAAATAAATATTCGTCTTAGTTAATGGGATAATTAAGTTAATAAGCAACCTTTCGCTTTTATTTCGCAGAAAGCGGTATAAGATTACATCTTGAGATCCATCTTCGCATGATATTGTGTTACTTTATAAAAGTGCAAGTGCTAAGTGAAGTGGGTTCTGTAGAGTAAGGTACAATCAAGGAAACTATCAGATGGAACCTTTTGGTACATTTAGTGTTAATATGCCTAGAATTACAGTATTCTATTTTGACATTGATGTACCTAACCCAATATTTTTTTCCTCGCAACGCTGAACTTGAGTCGAATGCCGTTTACGTGCCACATGTTTCTGTTTGTACAGGCGTGTTTTATTCTGTGGCATTTTTATTCATAAAATCCAGCATTTCCAGTGTTTTTGAAACATTATGATACGTTATAAACTATCGTCAGAGACAAAGGGTTCATTCTATTTAGTTAAGTACCTATTATTTACTTCAAAGTAAATTGTGTTGTGTAGAGCGGTCGACCCTTCAGTTTCTCTTGTGACTGCTGAAGTATGTTTTAGTTTTCAATGCACTCGGACTGTCTGGACCAGTGGTTCTCAACCTCTTTTTGAAGAGGTACACTCACCTGCATTAATGCCACAGCAGAGCGTGCAAAAATATCTGACACGTCCTACCGGCTCTAGAAATAGAGTCGTATCAGATATTAACGTACGCTTTGTTGTGTCAGATATTGCTGCTGCTGATTGTACCACAATGCTTTCCTTTAAAAAAAAACATTTATTTCAGACTCAAAGAATCTATATGTGTTAGTAAAAAAGACATCTTAAAAACTAAATATTAATAATATGGATAAAATAAGATAAAAGAAACAAGAGAATGGGAAGAAAACGGCAAGCACGTTTTATTATTATGGACCACATGAGTAATAATTAAGTTTTATTTGAAAAATATTTTGAATACACAAGTAAATGCTTTGTTGTTCGTAAGTAGGCCGCAAAGGGCTCTTTTACATGCCAGTTTTTACCACCATTTTTTTCGCAAAGACCATCATTGGCAATGAGATTGCACCACAAGACTTTAAAGAGAAGAAATGAAAAGATTAACTTTTAATGTATGTATGTATGTCTATACATACATAAATAAATAAATAAATAAATATCACGGGACAATTCACACCAATTGACCTAGTCCCAAAGTAAGCTTAGCAAAGCTTGTGTTATGGGTACTAAGCAACGGATAAATATAATTATATAGATATAGATACATACTTAAATACATATTAAACACCCAAGACCCGAGAACAAACATTCGAGAACATTTTCAAACAAATATCTGCCCCGACACGGGAATCGAACCCGGGACCTCAAGCTTCGTATACATAAATTGATAGAACACATATGACAGACTTACATACGTACGGGTCAAATCTTGCAAGTTAAATTTGACTCACTTCCAGTGGTCGGATTGACTTGAAACTTATACATAGTGTAAGTTGGATAACCATTCAAGTAGGTACAGTCTACAAAAAGGACAGTCAGCAAAAAAGCTTATATTTTTTTTTTACAGAAACTTAATCCCACTATCCACTATAATATTATAAATGCGATAGTTTGTAAGTCTGTTTATTTGTTTGTTACTTCATCACGTCTAAACCACTGAATCGATTCAGATGAAATTCTGTATACAGACAGTTTAGGTCCCGGAGAAGGACATAAGATAGCTTTATCCCGAAAAATTGCATAGTTCCCGCGGTATAGCGATAAACGAGTCGCGGGTAACGTTTAGTTCTGAATAAAAAAAATTGGAATATAGTCACTAGTAGTTTACACATGCGGAGCCGCGAATAAAAGTTAGTTTCGATTCTCAGTAGGTACTATGTATGTAACCTAACATGGCAAAAACATTACTTTCGTTTTCATAATAAAGCTATTCAAAGTGGCTAGGTTCCCAGGCGTTGTACATACTTACTCACCTAGGTCGATGTTCACTCTCACACGTCTCATCATCATCATCATCATCTTAGCCCTATGCTTGGCACAGGTCTCAAAATGGGAGAGCTTGGGCCATAGTTCCCATACGGGCCTAGTACTGATTAGGCTCCTCACACACACTATCGAATATCTTCGCATATGTATAGGGCAAAATCTATTTCATTTAATTTGCCTCACGTACCTACTTAGAAACGGAGCACTAAACTAACTATAAAATTTTAATTACTACTTAATACTTACAAGCTTTTTTTGCTGACTGTCCTTTTTGTTGACTGTACTTGCATTGTCACACATACCAAATTTCAAGTCGATGCTATTATATTAACCGTTGAAGAGTTAATATATATAAATATTAGACCAGGATGTCACTACCACATTAATGTATTGTCACGCGATTTACATAAGTATTCCAAATTTCAAGTCAGTCTGATTACTGGAAGTTGGTCAAATTTAACTTGCAAGATTTGATTACAGACAGACACAGACAGACAACGGGACAGGTGAAACTAAATAAAAACTTATAAAAAATAAAGGATTATCCACAATAAAAAGTATTTATCTCTCTCTCCCTTTGAGTCCACGTTGAATTTTTAAAAGCACGCTAAGGTACTCCAAATTCATGACAATTTTAGAATTTTAAAGACACTTTTACATTTCATCCTCAGGCTTTTGCATTCGAGTGACTTTTTACAAACATTGTTATTCAAGTGCTGATCCAACAAACACAGGCTGACTAGTGATGTGCTAGTGCAATGTGAAAGTGTTAGTTTAGTGTAGTGTGTGCCGACTGCAGTTAGTGTACGATGCGCTCGCGCAGCTGCTAGTAGCGGTGCGTCCACGGCTTCGCTACGACATGGGGCTGCACAGACGAGAGAGTGAGTATATATATTACAGTGTGTAGCTATGGTCTATACAATGCGCTGCAAAGTCGCTGCGTAGAGGAAAGTGTGAGCACAAAGTGTGTCATAGAGGTGAGACGTATAAGGTTTTTGGAATAGGTTTTGGCCCGCGATTCTTTTAGCGTACGAGTATTTAGGAGTACGGCGGCTGACAACGTTCCGCCAACTTGAAAACATGCATGATGCGTGCGCTCACTGCGTGGCTCGTTGCGCTCAGAACTATTCGGAAAACGTCCGGAACTTCGGGTCTTCGGGATCGACCAACTCGCCCCAGCCACTGCGCGATGAATTCCAGGAAAAAGGAGCGAGTTATCATTTTGTTCTAATAACAGTTTTAGCATGTACACAAAAAGGTCCAGTTTCTTTTGATGACATTTCGGTAGTTCGATATTCGTAAAACTACTAAAACTAGCACGGTGTATATGCAACACGAGAGCGCATTTACGGGAATCATTTTGATTACGCAATGAGTCAATTGAGTTAAGTACTCGTAGATACTCGTGGACCTAGTCTTTGGATCTAGTCTTTTTGTGGACGCGTACTCGCAAGACTCAACTAATTTGTGACCCATGTCATTAAAAATCCTTTGAATGGTGATAGATGATATTATGTAGGTCACATATATATGACAGATATTCGATCTTGCTTGAGTTGGTCCCAAACTAAATATCGTGGCAGTACGACTGCTATAAGTATTGCGCGGGGCTGGACAGACGCCGTGATTATGCCTAAGTCACGCTGCGTTAAAATTTAAATACACGAGACAAACGGCCGAGTAAGCATAAAGTGTGGGACAGTGTGTTATTAGGAAGGGGAACCTACGTTAGATTCGCTCTACATTTTCCCTACGATACGTTATGTGACTATAATAACTGCACATGTAGCACAGTGCGCACAGTGTGGTAGTGTGTAGTGTGTGACTGGGCGTTATGTTAGATGGGATTTCACTGCTTCAAGGGATACCAGATCTAAATCCACCATCTCAGCCTATATACATCCCACTGTTGGGCACAGGCCTCCTCTCAGAATGAGAGAGCTTGGGCCGTAGTTCCCACGCGGGCCCAGAGTGGATTGGGAACTTCACACACACCATTGAATTGCTTCGCAGGTGTGTGCAGGTTTCCTCGCGATGTTTTCCCTCACCTTTAAGCTCATGGTAAATTTCAGATCTGAGTATTTGGTGTTAATTTCAGCTTGGCAGGGTCTTGACAGACGGAGAGATATACAGAAGGACAACAAAGTTAGCCTATAAAGAAAGGTTCTGTTTTTTTCCTTCTGAGGCACGGAATCCAAAAAAGCAAAACAACGCTAATGACTAAAATATACTAAACCATTTTATCGAGGCTCTGACATAAGTCAGAAATAAATTAGTCGTTAAATACAAACAGACTCAGTAGAATCTGTACCATCATTCACATCTCACATCTTACCGCGCATGACGGTGACCATAGTGAGTAGAAAGTTACCGCACGCATTAACTCATCGAGACTGCAATGACTCGAGACGAGGGCACACAGAGTGACAGTTTGGGGTACAGTCGGTATTACAAGTGAGAAATTATGTGCATGACTTTAATTTTAAAGTTAAATTTAAAAAATCATTTTAAAAGACTTTTAAATAAAAACTAAAAAAGAAACTAGTCTAATTTCTCAATTAACTAACTTTAGTGTACGAGTAATGGGTCTTGACAGTTGAGTTTAAGTTACTTAACAGAGTTAGAGATTGCTGGACTTGTTTTTCATTTTTAGTTTTTATAAAAAGAAAAGTTAAGTCAGTCTGTTTTTTTATATACTAAGTATTTCTACTTTGTTCTTTTTTGCTGTTTATTTGATATAAAGAGCTACCTGTATAATTGAAATGGGCTAATTTAATTAGGTATTAGCTTTATCTTTGAATCATTAAAATTAAAACTTTTTTGAATCCTTTTTTTTTATTCTTGTTTGGTCCCTGAAGAAAAAGTACCACAGCTAAAGTAAATTATTGTTATCAGTTTTTTGTTAAATTTATTTGAATGATGGTAAAGAACTTACTTGGGCGACTGTACCAAAATTTTAGCAAACTCACATGCAATATCTCTAAATGACTCCGTTACTCTAAATATCTGTACGCAACCTCTTGTAACTAACAGACCAATTATTCAAGCAAACGAAGTAAACACTCGCAATTAGCAATTTTACGCATATTAACTTGTTTGGAACTGTAAAATATAATCTGGAATTCTGGATCAAGGTTCCTGAGATTACATACACGCAGAAAATTATCCTTTGGACTGAACAGGCTGTTCTGATGTAGTAAATCGCAAATCAGTAATTTCTCCGTTAATAGCATGAGGCTTTGTATGGTCAAGGACTTCAATTCATAAGCCACCATAGAACTATTTCACAGTAAACGTCATATGACATCGCATTAATTAACAATGAAAATCGTAATGGCTTTTCCTTTGAAAAGGTTCCATGGTGGCTCATGGTGGCATGGTGGGTGGAATGTTTATCTCTCTCTCTCTCTCTCACGAATTAAAGTCCTTGGACGTAGGTACTAAGATTAGAAATACTTACCCTAAAGGACATCCATGAAGTACCTACGTCACACTAATTTTGACTTTTTACATGTGTACCCCCTACCCCCTTGCCACACGTGTATTGCTATGAAAATTGCAATTATTTTTTTCCTGTGTCACAAACCTAATGACCTTCCCCCCCCCCTCTAAATGTGTGACGCAATTTATGGATGACTTCTAATCAACGCGTTCTCATCATCTTTGTCCAGAGAGTAGACATATTGTATACAAAAATACCTAATAATATACAAACTTCTCTTTTTCAACTTAATACGACAGAAACACTGATATTGCTCTAATACAATCCAACCACACATTTACCCCACCAACCCGACAACCTTATGCTCCACACAATAGAGCTCATTTTCAAATTACACATCACATGACAAATTTGTACATGGTCGAACCGCTTTTATGTCGTTAGGTATAAGGTTCAATTAGCCTAGAGCAAGCAGGTCGTAGGGGCTGTTTGAAGGTCGGAAAGAATCGATATTGCGTCTCACTCATACCTCCGATGTCTCGCCGAGTCTTCGTTTCGTACCTATGTATAGAAAGGTTCAAAATAAAATAATTAAATTATGCTCTTAGCTTAAATATAACCGTACAACTACGTCTGCAGGTGGTAGGACCTTGTACAAGGTCCGCCCGGATTACTACCACCATCTTGCTCCCTGATCCTGCCGTGAAGCAGCAGTGCTTGCACTGTTGTGTTTCGGCGTGGAGAGTAAGACAGCCGGTGAAATTACTGGCGCTTGAGGTATCCCATCTTAGGCCTCTAGGTTGGCAACGCATCTGAAATACCCCTGGTGTTGCAGATGTTTATGGGCAGTGGTGATCTCTTACCATCAGGAGACCCACTTGCTCGTTTGCCATCCAGTCGGATAAAAAAAAAACTAGGTAGGTAATAACAGTTTTTATTGATTTGTTAGTTCATCATCATATCGGCCTATATAAGTCCCACTGAAGGGCACAGGCCTCCTCTCATAATGAGAGGGCGTGGGCAGTAGTTCCCATGAGGGTCCAGTACGGATGGTGAACTCTACAACACACCATTGCTTCACAGGTTCCTTATGATATTTTCATTCACCATAAATATCTTAGTAAATTTCTAATGTAATTTCGATTGGTTATTTGGAGTCTTTTTGTTTTTTTTTATTTCAACTCCATATTTGTTACTTTTACGGTCATCCCGTAAAACCATATCGAAACCTGAGTGAGATATGTGTGCATAGCAGAAATTCGTGTCTGTACTCCTATCCAGTGGTAGTGTAGGGGTATGGCACGCAGCACGGAATGCGGAATGGGTTCGATTCCCAGGGCTGGTCTCTTTTTCTGGTTTTTCTGTGCATCCATGTCTCAGTTTGTTTTTTCGAAATGTAATTTCGAACATGGATTTCGAAAAACTCAGAGCTTGAGCTCAGGGTTTGATCCCACTATCCTGTGCTTGAGAGATAGGTCAAACCACTAGGCCACCACGGCTTCTTTACATTGTTAAAATAGTTCTTTACATTCTCTTAACCTAACCAAACCTAAAAAGAATTAATTTTACTTTACTCGTAGGAGGTTGTATGTAGGTACTTGTAAAGGTGATACTTATCGAAGTTTAAGTGCACACAAGGTCGATATCATTAAAGTATTCTTTTTAGGTTACAATATAATTTCTTAAAAACTTTTTAATGCTTACATATACTTAAATTTTACCGTTTTTAAAGCTGCACAGCCACTAAAGCTGTACGAGTTAAGTTCAACAGATATAACAGACAGACATATACTTTCGCATTTATAATATTAGTAGGAATTAGTAAGGATAATAAGAATTCACATTGTGATTTTATTAATGTTTTATATAGAATACCTCTGCAAAACTTCATGTTTCTGAACGTAGCGGTTGATATTTTGGCTTTTTAATTTTAACATTATTATTAAATTCATCCAAATCCGTTCAAACATTATATAGTGAAAGAGAATCTTGTATTGGTTGGTTGGTGTATAGGTTGCCTGCAGCTCTAATACAGGGCTACATGCTGAGCCGAGTCCTTTTGGCATCACACTACAGCACAACGTCTCTAATTTTTCTCTCTTTTCCTATTTATGTTTTTACTTTGTTTTTGTTGTGATGTAGTGTTTTTGTTGTCAATAAACGTACACAAGAATGTCATATAATGACAGCGGAATTTTGACATTCACTCATTTATTTAATTCATTCTCCTTAACAATCATGCAGTTCTTCATGTAGCTGTGTGTGTAATCATTCACATCAACTTTCGTGGCACGACCTATACACATCGACAAACTTTTTAAATAAATAAGTTTGCCTATGAAAAAATATTATTTTCATGCCACTTAAAACAAAATTAGCTCCCGCAAAATTCCCCCGCTTTCCCTCGAAATAAGGGGGATCTTGATGATAGTTAAGTCCACCCTTTGTCCTTTTCTGAAGAAAAAATAACGAACAAAATTACGTTTTTCCGCACAGCATGACATCTTCAAACGATCTTTATTCAATTTATTATGCTTAATAATGAGGCTTCTTTTTACCCGCTTCAGTAAATCAGTTGCCCCTTGCAATTAGGCTTGTTTTTCGCAATGCGTAAATTATTACGGGAAAGAAGAAAAAGAAAGTTAATTTTGTCAAGATGTAAAGCACGCCATACTTATATGTAACTATTTTATTGGAGATTGAAAACGTTGCATTATTAATCCAATCGTAGTGTTTTAAAAACTATTTTTTTACCAGTAATGCGGACTCAAGTTGACAACAGTGTAAAAGGATCTTAATTTACGACGTTTAGGCCAAGACGAACAAAATGAGGACGGTACACTTGATACATATAACAACAAAAAGAAAGTTAAAAAAGTGAATATTTTTTGTGTCACATCGATGTCACACGTCCAGTTTGTGAATTTGAAGCTACGTTACACATACTCGTTACTAGCATGCTAATAAGCAATTATGAGTATGTCACTAATGAGCATGCTCATGGACTGTTTACATTTGCTAGCAATAAGCATGCTAGTTTTAAGTATGCTGCTAAATAAGCATGCTCAAAACAAACACTCCGATACACATGCCTTTTGATAGCATGCTCTCTGCCAGTTCAAAGTCAGTGTTGCCACGGCAATTACCGTGTTCTACGGCTTACAGGCCAAAAAGCTCAAAATCCATGGCCTACAGATGCATACCCCTGCCTGCCTGCCTGTGGCCGTTACGGCTTTTCGCAAATGCAACGGTAATCAGCTCCAGCCTATGTATTATACGTCCCGCTGCTGGGCACATGCCTCCTCTTAGAATGCGAGGGCTCGGGCCGTAGTTCCCACGCAGGCCCAGTGCGGATTGGGAACTTCACAGGGTTTCCTCACGATGTTTTCCTTCACCGTAAAGCTCGTGGTAAATTTCAAATGTAATTTACACGTAATTCCGCACATGAATTTCGAAAAGCTCAGAGGTGCGAGCCGGGGTTTGAACCCACGATCCTCTGCTTGAGAGGCCATAGGTCAAACGACTCGCCCACCACGGCTTTTACCTAACTTTTTTTTGCTTGCAACTCCACGAGACCAATACCAGCCGGTATCTACCGGTGGTAGATTTTTTTTGACATTCATAAGTGCTTGTTATAGCCTAAATTGAATAAAGATATTTTGACTTTGACTAGCATGCGCTAGCAAACGCGTACACACTTGCTTATTACATCTCCCCCTTCCACCTGCGCATCAACTAGCATGCTCTCTAATAGCAGGGCCTGCTATTAGAGAGCATGGCACTAAAAAGCATGGTCGATAGTAGCATGTCCTGTACACAAAGTCAAAATATCTTAATTAAATTTAGGCTATAACAAGCACTTATGAATGTCAAAAAAATCTATCACCAGTTCGGAAAAACCTCTGTTGAGAAGAATCCGGCAAGAAACTCAACGAGGTATATTTTTTTAAAACAGATTTAAAATATTATTAAATGATATTATCTATGTACATCACAAGTATTACACAACTTTATTTTTAACACAGTAGGTTCGCTATTTGAAGGGATCGCCATTGCGGATCGGAATTATTTTCAAATAACCCTATCGATCCTTATCCGATATGCTAGTAGTAGCATTTGCGCGATAGTAGCATGCTATCGTGCTAGTAACGAGCATATGTAACAGGAGCTTTACAATTTGATCTCTAAACCTATATATATGTGTATAAAAAAATCTGTATTTAACCAAAATATTAATAACCATCTGTCAAAGTTAACCGAAATCAAGAAAAACCCTGTGTATAATCTAGAAATAAGTATCTAGATAGAGATTGTATCTTTTTCTATTTCTTATGAATAATAAAACATATCGCAGTAAATTGCATATTTTTTATCTAGGGTTAGGTACGCGCGACCTTCAAGGTTGCCAGGTGAAACGTCTATATTTCCCCAGCTTTCTTGTTTACCTTTGGCAATCCCCCAATTTTTAATGACTCCCGTCACTCCCCATGCATTTTGACTTTGCGACCCTACGTCGTAAATCCCAAGGTTTAAGGAGTTATAAAAGAAAAAACCTTTTTGTCGCATATACATATTCGCGGCTGTCTCTTTCTGTCACTCGTTCTTTGTTTTACATCTCGCTCCAATCTGACCTGGTGCGACCTCTTTAAAGATCTGAAATGTAAACGCTGTCACATAATTTGTGTATGGGCTTTCTAGATAGTAAAATGATATGGGACGGGCCAAAATCTTTTGTATTTTCTGAGCAGAGACGCGCAGATACCAATTACATTAGTATATGTAATTATGTAGGTAGGTAGAAATTTGTTTTAGAAGTAAAAATCTACCTCTCGCCCTTGGAACTTTATCACCATCAAACGAAATTAAATCCACTGCTGGACAGTCCAGGGCAAAGATATATGTACACCTTTGTCAATTTTATTGCAACTGTACCTACTGATACCATGCACTTAATTATTATGATAAGTATGTGAGAATTATGGCATCTAAAATTATGGCAAACGAAGATTATGACTCGCAACTACTATGTCAAATACAATTAGGGCAAATGAAAATTTCTAAAACGAAAGGTACTGGAGTTATTTTCAGATAATTGCTCTGAAATGTCTACGTATCCGACTGTATACATATTCTACAGTTCATGACCAACAACCGATCGCGTTTCCACATGGAATTGCGGAATGTGCTAAGAATTATAATTGCATTAAACGATATAAAACATTGACTTTGAACTTGACATTACTTCAATAACGTAATGGAATTCTTGCTCTATACCGATTACATTATATTTATGGCTTGAGCATAGAAGAAATTTAGTTATTTATGCATTGTTATGCGTTTGAATTTATACTGTACTTCTACCATAAAAATGAAAGTTTGTGAGTTGTTTATGACTCATTCACAGTAGACTGCACAGATATTATGTGCAGATGCTCCGGATTACTACCACCACCTTGCTCGCTAATCCTGCCGTGAAGCAGCAGTGCTTGCACTGTTGTGTTTCGGCGTGAAGAGTAAGACAGCCGGTGAAATTACTGGCACTTGAGGTATCCCATCTTAGGCCTCTAGGTTGGCAACGCATCTGCAATAACCATGGTATTGCCGATGTTTATGGGCGGTGGGGATCTGAGGAGACCCACTTGCTCGTTTGCCATCCAGCCAAATAAAAAAAAAGATAAAGTTATATACAATTTGGTATAAGTAGAACGTGGGTGTACCCTGTGGAGAAAGACGAAAAGGAACGCGTTGATTAGGTTGCGTTGGCGTTGGTTATTTCTAACCTATACAAAGCCAACGAAACGCCACGTTATCTGAGGAGAAATGACTGATCTATCATTTAATACACAACACATTCAGATTTTGAAAAAAAAAATGTTTATGGTGGTTTTTATGGTTTTTTTGGTGGTGGTCGGAATTAAGGTCACTGTCCAGAAGGTAGAGACACGTTGTATAATTAGTTGGGTAACGAGAATACTTAACTCTGTTACTTTTTATTACGATATTCTTATAGAATCCATATTTATGCACATACTACCCCAAAGATACGAACTTTCAAAAAAATTGTATGGTTCATACAACGTAAATGAAAATCATGATATGCCTTTCAATTTAATGACAAATTTAAGCGCAGCCACGAGAAGGCTATTGCTTGAATATTATTATAGACATAGACATGAGTACCCGGCTCGCACCTCTGAGTTTTTCGAAATTTATGTGCGGAATTACATTTGAAATTTACCACGAGCTTTGCGGTGAAGGAAAACATCGTGAGGAAACTTGCACAAACCTGCGAAGCGAATTCAATTGGTGCGTGCCAAGTTCCCACGATCCGCACTGTTTATGGCCCAAGCCCTCTTGTTCTGAGAGGAGGCCTCTGCCCTGCAGTGGGACGTATATAGGCTGGAATGATGATGATGAGACATGAGTAATTTTTTTTTTAATTTCAACGGATTTTTCAGCTCGCGAATCCAACTCGTACCTACTTGTCCGGTTGCCTGGAACTATTCCCTTTACCCTAACAAATCCATAATCGCGATGCGCGACAAACTCGCCCCAGTAACTTGTAAGTCACCAAACATTATAGGGGTGTCTTAAAAAGTTGCTCCTTAATTCCGCGGCCCGTAGCCCGTGACTGGAATACACCGGTCGGTGTTGCCAGTTTGTAAGCCAGGAGAAAACCTGTAAAATTTAATTATAAAATTTAAAATCACTTGAATATTTTAATTTGGATCAGTATTAAAAACCGGCTACGAGTAAAGTGCTGGTTACACTCGCGCATACAGGGTTTCGTACGAATTTGTAATTGAGTATGTTTTAGCATGGCAGAGCTCTTTAGCAAAATGTATGCATGGGGTTTTTTTACATGGAAAACCTATAAGTAGGGTACTTAAAATTTAATTTAAAATTTAATTCTTAAAAACATAAATTTTGACAGACAAAACAAATTGGTATAAAAGGTAGTACAACCAATAAGTCTGAAAAATCTATTTTTCTGGTCTGTCTATCGTACATTTTGCTAAGGCTTGCATTTTATATGCAATCAAACCCCAAAGACAAGAAACCTTAATATCCCAAAAAATCCCAATCAAAACACCCTAAAGAGAATATCCCCAATTTCCTCAAATTCCCGGGATATTCCCCCTAAACCTGGCAGCCCCGCACAGGTACGTTTTGAGTGCTCAATAATTTAACGCGGCCCTCTTCAATATTCTACGGGGTCTCAACTCTGAAAATCAACTTTTGATGGAGTATTTTTTAACACGCACAAACGTAAGGCAGTCGGACTGTTTTTGTAATCTTGGCAGCCAAAATACTACCCTACTTTTTGCTGTAGGTAGACCTCATGTCAAACGAACAATATACTATTTAAATAGATACCCGAGTCTTTATTGTATGGATGCATAGAGGTCCTTCAATGAACTACAAGCAATTATCTGGAAACGGTTTTCTGAATCAGAAATAAATCTTAATCTTAGTGAAATATTATAGCCTGTATCAATGTTGTTAAATGAATAAATAACTAATTAATTTGCTCACCCGCGACCTTATAATATCTAGCTATATCTATGCAACAAACATCTCTTTCAATATCTGGTAGCATGGTGAATGGTTGTGCTGTTCTGATGATGAACTCTGGTTGAATTCGAAACGTGTCTGCTTACTGTGGTGGTAGTAATAGTTGGACCATTCATTGCGCTGCCCCCCAGCAACATCATCATCATATCAGCCGTGGGACATCCACTGTTGGACATAGACCTCTCCCATATACCTCCAGTTGCCTCAGTTAGAAGCGGCTTGCATTCACCATGAACCCCGGTGTTAACCAGGTCATCCGTCTATCTCATTGGTTAAGGTCCTACGCTGCGATGACAGCAACATCGATTGGTTCCAATTCCGAAAATAAACAATTAACCGTTTTTAAGCCCAATACGCTGTCGCAAACTGGAAGCGAACTATTTGCGGGTCGGTATTCATAGAGCGCCGTTAATTTTTTATCGTCCGCACGGGTTCTATCGATCGTCGACAAACACAAACAAACGGGATAAAGTTAACCCTATTTATACCTACCACCGTGACGATATAAAAATATTTAGATAAAGCTAGATTACACGATACCAGCTACTCTTAAGTTGTACTTGGATGACAGTAGCTCGGCATACGTCGGTTAGGTACTGTCATGCTAGCTGCTTGCAAGATTTTTAGGCTAGGGTCCAAAGAAATGCACACAATTGATTTGCAACTTACTCAAATAAAAGAAACCTAGTTCCAAACTAAGCTAAGCTTCCACTATGGATGCTATGCCATTTCCTGATCAATTACTTTTTATAAATTTCATAACCTAATACCGTTGCTTACATGGTCTGATGACGTTAGGTTATGTTAAAAAAATAGTAGATAATTGTAATGCTGTCAAATGAATGTTCATCTCCTCGTATGGTAACCGTTTTGGACAGGCAGAGAGACACATGTAACACACATTGAATCATAAAGGAAAACAAGAATTACATAACCACGCATTATAAACATTACTTCGATTAACGTGGTCATTTTATAAGTATAGTCCAACACGCTAACACGCAGCGCAGTATATATAAATAAACAAACTTAACAAATATCAAAACATCATTAACAAAAGCCATACGAATTCCACCGTTAATCCCGCCACGCCCGAAAGTAGTTCGGAAATTCATTATTTAGCATTTTCTGAAACGGCCATTACTGGGCGGAAGTGGGCCGTTACATTAAGCGCGTGTGGACGCGGCTTTATGCGCTGATTGGGGCTTTGGGACAGGGTTGCCATATCAACATTTTAAAAAGTCCCGACTACAACTTTTTATAACCTGTACAATCGTCAGAGGCTACTTCATTATACTATTACTATACTACACTACTACCACCACTACCACTATCACTATCTCTTTCAAAATCAAAACGTTAATTCTGCAAGTAGGCCTCAAAGGGCTCTTTTGTATGTCACCTTTTTATAGTATCAATGCTTCCGGAAAAATGATGCCCCAAAAATATTATAAAACTCAATTATAGATTAAATGTTAATATTAAGTAAACTAGGTCCGCCCGGATTGCTACCACCATCCTCCTCGCTAATCCTGCCGTGAAACAGCAGTGCTTGCACTGTTGTGTTTTGGCGTGGAGAGTAAGACAGCCGGTGAAATTACTGGCACTTGAGGTATCCCATGTTAGGCCTCTAGGTTGGCAACGCATCTGCAATACCCCTGGTGGTGCAGATGTTTATGGGCGGTGGTGATCTCTTACCATCAGGAGACCCACTTGCTCGTTTGCCATCCTGTCAAATAAAAAACTAAAACTAAAAGCCTTTGCTTTGTAGTTTTAGTTTAGTTAGACGTTGGCGAAATTTTCTGCCACAGGCGAGGAGACTGGCCGCATTACTTCTCTGAACTGCTATTTGCCATTGCTGTTTTGGTGCCATTTGTCTCAAAAGCAAGCGCCGCAAACTTATAATAGCGTGTTGAGTAGATGTCTTCAAAATCCACTAAGACGAAAATCAGAACAATACAATATTAGCTAGACAAAGTGGTCAGGAAGTTCACTCGCACCCTACCACAAGACTAAATCCAAAAAACTTGAAATCGCAAATAAAAACAAGAATTCTTTGGAGAATTCCAGACGACTGGTAACCCTACTTAGTGACAGGGCGGCTTCTAGTTGAGGTGATCAAATCATAACTAATTTAAGTGTGTAACTTATAAATGGATCATACAGAATAATTTGTTCGTATTGCTTAGATACTTTTTAACGCGGTTACCAAATTATATTACTTATATTATTTTTGGCATGTTTGCTATTTATTCATATATTATGCTACCTTTCATATTCTTATTTTTGTATACAAGAATGTTGCTTGGTCTTCCCTTATAATAGCGTGTTTTAATGTAAAATGACGAAACCAATGCTAATGTAGGAAGTTATTGATAATTCCAAAAAACTTAAATCTAAAAACAAGATATTCTGGTCTAATCTATTGAGGTGATCTTTAAGTGTGTAACTTCATAGTGAATTAAGAGACTTAATAATACTTAAATTATTTTGCTTAGCTATCATAAGTAGTATACAATTTGCCCCTCCTTTGGCTTGATCCCTTTCTGAATTATAATTACCTGATATCAATCGAAAAAAGTAAGCCTGATATTCACGAAACCGCTGAACCGATTTACTTCAATGAAATTCGGTTTAAAATAGTTTGAGACTTTAGAAGATAGTTCCAGCGGAGTAGGCAAAAGCTAGTTGTATGCAAATCTTCCAGAGATTTTTTATCGATTTCTCAAATTTTACCTATCTTACTTTTAGTTTTTATCGATATCTATCTTCTTCTATAAATCGATATCGAGTTTTTTTCGATTGAATCAAATGAGTCAATCTCAAAATCAGTTTAGCGATTATAATTTTATTCAAATTATAAAGTCTGTATAATTGCTTTTTTGGCCACTATACCTATACCTAAGCTAAAATTTAAACTCCGGTAGACCTGAGTGCAAACGCAACATCAAAATCTTATAAAACCGGTGTTGCCAGCATTCTACCAACCCCCATATTTATTTTTATTACATTAACAGCTCTATATAAAGCTTGTACACGACATTACCACCCCCATAACACTCGGGGGTTACTCTAACGCCCTGTTAACATTTATGGGCCGGATCAGGGGGTACTTTGTAGTTTTGGGTTGGCAATATCGCGGCCGCCAATGGTTTTTGGGGAAGAGGGAGAAGGTGATATATTTTCAGAGAAAAAGTTATGCGTAAATTAAAAAGGAAAGAAGGAAGGGATTATTTTACTTGCCAAAATTTTGCACAACAAGAAATATAAATTACAACTTAAAACGATAAGACAATCTTAAATAATCTTATACGGTGTTAATTAACTAACTGAAAACTCAGACACCTCATAAATATTTGTTCATTTTAAGTTAGATGATTGCTTTTTTTCGAATGTGTGAATGAAGTGTTTTGCTAAATCAGTATATTAGTAATTCTACTTGATTTCTCACTATACCGTAAACTGCTTCAACTTTGCCCTCTGGCCCCAACATTGCCCAAGTTGATTTAGAGTCGATAACTTAGCACTCTTATAGGTTTTAAACTTTTATCTACACGGGAATTATTATTACGGGGGGATAAAAGTATTAAAACCTAAAGGGTGCTAAGTTATCGACTCTAAATCGAATCAGGCAATGTCGGGGCCAGAGGGCAAAGTTGAAGCAGTTTACGGTACCTATATCTTACACTCCTACTTTGTATTCGACAGTTGCGCTTCGACGTTTTTAGAAGAAAAAGAAACTGACAGCAAAATGGCTACTAAATTATCTAAATAGTATGCAGGAGATTCACGCTATGTCATCGTTCATCCACCATTACCTCTCATATTTCGTTTTCTAATATTTTTTACCGTACAACGGCAAAACGGGCAAAACCTACTAGACACTGGCAAATTTTTCCTCCAATGGACAGAGCCATATTTTTTTAAACAAATTAAAACAAATAGTATGCACATAGTATGCACAAATAGTGTGCTCGCTAAAACATTTAATTGGCAAACATTTAATGCATTCCAAAAATACAACGGGATGCGAGTATGTTTTACGGGATGACCGTAAAAGTAACAAATTTGGAGTTTTTTTTTATTCGACTGGATGGCAAACGAGCAAGTTGAAATAAACGTGTTGGTGATTTGGTGTTGCAGATGTTTATGGGCGGTGGCGATCTCTTTATCATCAGGAGACCCACTTGCTCGTTTGAAAAAAAAAACATACAAAAAGACTTGCATTTACTTTTAGACTGGACACAATAAAAAAGGGATTTAAAAACACAAACACAACTGTCTTAAAACTGGGGTATTGTTAGAACTGTAATATTTATGTCATATTTCGTACACAGTTTGTCAATAAATAAATTATATTCTATTCTATTAAATTTAAAGTTCAAAACCCAAGTTGGAGTTGTTCCGAGCATCCCAAAATCCCAGACATCGTGTTAATATTAAATCCAACAGCACCATTGAAAATAGGATATTATAACGACCAAATAAATTAAGCGAGGCACTTGCGAGGCCTCCCAGGGACGCAGTTGAAGCCCTACGACCGCCGAAGCCTCCGTGTCACTCGATGTTACTAATTTGCACGCGTGACGACGAAAATAGTTGCCAGCAAATACCAGGCGTTGTAATATTCGTTTCAAAATACCTTTGAACTTTTTCTTTCGATAAATATCAAAGTCAAAGTCAAAACATGATAATGAGTGTTGTATGTTTTTTAGGTTTGAAAAGGATCCATATACCCATATTGAAAGTACGAATGTAATATATTGTCAGAATTATCGCTTCTCATAAGTAACTCTTTTCCTCTGAATCCAATGCGTGTTCAGAATTGGGATTTCCCAATTTTTGACAACATGTAATAAATCGAAAACCATTTAGAGAAATAGGCTTTGTGAAGCGTTTTCAGAAATCAGATTCCAAAAATGTGATAAACTGAATTAAATAAACAAAATTTAAGTAATGACCCTCATTTGACCTCTGCAGTGCCCCGTCACAAAGGCAGTTATAAAGCAGGTCTACACTCTTAAGCGAATTGACAGTTTTGAAATGTTGCTGTTTTGTTTATAATAAAAAAGAGCGAAAAAGATAGAACTTTAATCACATGATGCGCACCCGGCTTTAAACAGTTGTCATTTATCGTAAAGTCCGAAATGTATACGAGTATTTCCAATGTATTTTTACAACTTAAATGATTAAATTACGTCGTTACAAGTAAATACAAAAGAATTTAAATATCAGATTTTAATAAAAATATCTATTAACTATCACACCATTAAACAAACATAGGAATGATCGAAGCTAAAAGAAGAGAAATAAACAAAACTATTTGTCATGGTTCATTTAAGACCCTAAGCCGTGCTTGAATTGTCAAATTGTAATGCCACAGATAATGTTACGTACGACCTGAATTTTTCAAGGCAATGGAACGTGGCTGTCTGACTGTGGCGTCATCCAGCGTATTTCGTAAAAAAAAATATAAAAAATTAAATACTCATCCAAATTCAAAATCAATGAAAATGGTATCTTAAAATATCCTATTCTTTCCAAAAATAAAATAAAAACTATAGGTTATTTTTTTTGGTGCATTCCAATTGTTATAAAACAAGCCTAACCTAACCTATAGTTTTCTATAGGATGACCATTAAAATTTTCAGAAAAATTAAGGTTTCAGTGGGAAAAAAATTATGACAAACGATGATTCGGACAAAAATTAGGTACGGTATGACTAGCGAAGAGTACCTATGCGAACTTTGGCGCTCCCGTTTGAAAATTATTCTAATTATTCTCTATTCATTTCGTGTCTTTTACACTTCATTCTCGTGTACAAAAAAAAATGTTTATTTCAGATCTTAAGAATCCATAATCATACTATCATAAAATTATGAAATGTTATTAAATATCTTGTTGTATATGCACCCGTGAACATTAAACGTTAATCTTGGTATTTACCTAACAACTCCCTAATTTCCTTCAAGTATGTCTAACACCCTTTTTTCTTGTCAACAGAGAATGGTCTACTCTCGTACGAGAACCCAAACTACCACTTGGACCCCTCGCGTCTGGAGTCCGCCCTCTACAGCGACCTTTACGATATGCGCGACGACAAAATGCCGGACGAATACGACGCCTATCTCGACAACCGGAGGTAAGAACCTTTTTCTTGAAGAGCAGGAGGAGAAAGGGATGCGTCCCACAAGATAGATAATTTTGTCTAATTTCACTTTCATAACGTTCACAACATATAATAATAACGAAGACCAATTGGTATACCATTTACTTTGTATACTGGTATCAAATTCAAACTCTGTAACCGGCCCATCAAGTATTCTCGCACATGAATTTTGACAAACTGTGAAGCGAGTCCGGATTTGAACACACGATCCTCTACTTGAGAGGACATAGGTGAAACTACCAGGCTATCACGCAAACCTGCGAAGTAATTCAATGGCGTGTGTGAAGTTCCCAATCCGCACTGGGCTCGCATGGGAACTACGGCCCAAGCCCTCTCATTCTGGGAGGAGACCTGTGCCCAGCAGTGGGGCGTATAGAGGCTGGGATAATGAAGTGAGTCGGTATGTAGTCCGTTCAGCTCGTAGTGTAAGGCGGACTATAGTTACAAGCTTTTATTTTTTAGTTTCACCTGTCCCCGTTGTCTGTCTGTCTGTCGATCTGTCTCTCTGTAATCAAATCTTGCAAGTTAAATTCGACCAACTTCCAGTAGTCGGATTGACTTGAAATTGGGCATACTTATGTAAATTGCGTGACAATACCTACAATAATCTGGTAGTGACATCCGGGTAGTCGCAGGACGGAACTCTTCAACGGTTAATAGCAGCGACTTGAAATTAGGTATGCGAATGTAGTTTGGGTGACAATGCAAGTAAAGTCAACAAATAGTACAGTCAGCAAAAAAAAACTTGTATTAAAAATGAAATTTTTACCAAAAACCTTTTTCTGGATCAGACGCACCAAACTTTTAAAGCGCTGTAGAGATTGCAACTCGTTAAATGATGACGGTCCTTAACGTCAATAAACATGGCTCCTAGTTTTATATCGTTAATCATACCGACACAACTTTACGCATCTGTGCGACGATCAAACGGGGCATTTGCTTAGAAACGCGACAAGCCGCGAAAACGTGATGCTTTTAAATGGGGTGATATTTTACAAATATTTCTCTCTCCTTTTTTCTGTTGGATACTCCTAAAAGAGCAGGTGGGTTACTACGAAATTCGAAAATTGAAGTTCGTATCACACCGTCTCTCTCGCTCTTGTATTAAATATTATTGCCGTCAGCGGGACGATAAGATACGTAGTTCGAATTTAGTATAGGGCCAGTCGTGGTCACGTAGATAGCACGTCGAAAAATTCCAACGCCAGTACCACTACCATGAGTTTACAGTGACCGTATTGGATACCGACGGCGTAAATTATTTGTATGGAGAATTGTACAGCGCCTCTACAAATAATTTACGCCGTCGCTATCCAATACGGTCACTGTAAACTCATGGTAGTGGTACGTACAGTTGTCCCTGGCAGTCACTTCTCTGGCGCAAGTGTTGAGAGGAGTATTTGTTAGAGGTTTTATCTGGTCAGTCCAGCGCATAGGAGAACGTCCTTTCATCTTTAGAGCTCGTTCTAGTAACCCTAAAAATCAGTCGGGTAAGCAGCAATGTAAATCAAAATTAAATTATGACAATGTAAAGCTAGGTCATTCACATTCACACGGCTACGGTGGTGATGAAAGCGGTATTTTTTTTTTAGGTTTAGTTAGATTAAGTCCTTGAGGTAGATTTCGATTTATTATTTTGTGTATGAAATTATGTTGCCAATTTTTTTTAATTGGCTGCTCTTTGACTTTGCCTTCAAGCGGCGGTAAAAAAGGGCGAATGGTGAAAATTGCAAACCCGGTCGGGAACCACTTGTTAGGGGGGCGTGCCGCTGTTAAATATTATAATTATGTAATAAATAATAAAAATAAATAAATAAATATCACGGGACAATTCACACCAATTGACCTAGTTCCAAAGTAAGCTTAGCAAAGCTTGTGTTATGGTACTAAGCAACGGATAAATATAATTATATAGATACATACTTAAATACATAGTAAACACCCAAGACCCGAGAACAAACATTCGTATTTTTCATACAAATATCTACCCGACACGGGAATCGAACCCGGGACCTCAAGCTTCGTAGTCAGGTTCTCTAACCACTAGGCCATCTGGTCGTCTAATAATATAAAGAACCATGTTATTTTTACCCGACTGCAAGGAGAGGTATTTTTATTTATTCAGACAGTATAGGTACTGTCACCAAAGTTGAGGTCATGTCATGTATAAGTAATGCCAGCGGGATTAGGATTCACTCATTCATTTCGTGAATTCTCCTTTTATGCAATCAGTTTTTCATGTACCTACCTAGCCGGTGTGTCATTCACTTCAACTCTCCTAGCACCACCTATAACATCCATTATTGTTAGAATTATCACCTACTAGCTCTTGCCGGCGGCTTCGCCCGCGTCGAATTCGGTTATCGCGCTGTTCCCTCGGGAACTGCATTTTTCCGGGATAAAAAGTAGCCTATGTCACTCTCTGGCCCATAGACTATCTCTATGCCAAAAATCACGTTGATCCGTCGCTCCGTTTCGACGTGAAAGACGGACAAACATAGTAGTAGTATGGATTGTTAGTAAATTTTGATAGGTCTTTCCCAATAGGCATCGGAGCCCTGCGATTTGTTCGATTACCTACAGCTGGCACATACTAAGTTAATACCGTGACGTTGTGCGGCCGGTAGAGTAGACTGACGTCCCTTGCGTAACAGTGCAGTGCAGTGACCCCTGCGCTGCGCCGCGCAGTTGCATCGATCGTCTCCACTGCGTGCCGAATCAGTGCTCTTGTTTGGAATGCAACCTTTGCAATCTTTTTTAACCCCCAACGCAAAAAGAGGGGTGTTATAAGAAAATACAAACTGAGACATGGATGCACAGAAAAACCAGAAAAAGAGACCAGCGCTGGGAATCGAACCCAGGTCCTCAGCAATCCGTGCTGCGTGCTATAACCCCTACACCACCGCTGGACAGGAATCTAGACACGAATTTTTCCTATGCATACATATCTCAGGTTGCTTATTTCTACTACGCTACTTATTATTACTTACTATTACTTGTTATTTTACTTGTTATTTTCGATATGGTTTCACGGGATACCCGTAAAAGTAACAAATTTGGAGTTGAAATAAAAAATACAAAAAGACTCCAAGAAACCAATCATAGGGTGTTATAAGTTTAACCGCTGTGTGTCTGTGGCACCGTAGCTCTTAAACGGGTGGACCGATTTGAATGTGGCTTTCTTTATTTGAAAGCAGGTTTTCCAACGATGATTCTTAGACACGTTTTATCAAATACAATGCAATGGTGGCAACACGATGAGCTGATGCTGCAGCCAGGATATCCAGCACACTAGAACACTTTATAAAAAATAATAGCACATATGTCGTGTTTGGAATTTTGGATTTCTTTTGATCAGTATTGGATACTACATACAATGCAATGGTGGCAACACGATGAGCTGATGCTGCAGCAAGGATATCCAGCACACCAGTATACTCTTGGAAAAATAATCCCACCAAAAACATTCTGTAAAAAACTAGCCAAGTCTCGATGGAGCTGCTTGTTTATCTCTAAAAAGTAATGAAATCTAGACAAAGTCGTGCCAAGTCTAAGGTTCCTTACTGCGATTTCTTTATTATTATAGTTAATGTTGTGTGACTTGGCCGTTGACTTGTACCCACTCACGTATAAAGAATGTTGAGTCTTAAGTCTTATCCAGTAAATGTTAAGACTCAATACGCGGACAATATAAAAAATATTACTAGGTACTTATATACTAAATTAACTTAAGCCTAATCGTGCGGGAAATCAGCATAGTCCCCGCGGGATAGGGATAAACGAATTCTTCGCAGATGAAGTCGCGAGCAACAGCTAGGTAGTCCATAATTATTATTTACTTTTAAGTTGTCTTTTTCGGCGGCGTTTTTTTTTCAGGCGTTTTTTTATGTATCATCATCATCATCATCCCAGCCTATATACGTCCCACTGCTGGGCACAGGCCTCCTCTCAGAACAAGAGGGCTTGGGCCATAGTTCCCACGCGGGCCCAGTGCGGATTGGGAACTTCGCACGCACCATTGAATCGCTTCGCAGGTTTGTGCAGGTTTCCTCACGATGTTTTCCTTCACCGCAAAGCTCGTGGTAAATTTCAAATGTAATTCCGCACATGAATTTCGAAAAACTCAGAGGTGCGAGCCGGGGTTCGAACCCACGACCCTCTGCTTGAGAGGCGATAGGTCAAACCACTAGGCCACCACGGCTTTTTTTATCTATACTATTTTATAATTACATTTACCCAGAAGAAAACAGGGGCCACGAAGATTCATTGGTAAAACGAATACTAATATGATTCTTTATAACATTCCTTGTATAAAAAATGGTTTTATTAACACAACATAACACAATACGAATACTTTTCATTCAATTCAATGTATTCAGATGAGAACGCAAACGTATTTTCGATTTAATTTTACTAATTTATAAAAGTCAAGTGGCCCGTATTTTTTGACTAAGTAGCATAAAACAGTGAACCTTGACGAAGTTTTTCGATCATATCGGTATCAATGCTTTTGACAGCTAGAACTAGAAGTATATAAGCACAATACACACATACTTATCCCAATTCAATAATTAGCCTTTGTTTTGTACGAATAAAAAGAGACGGCATAGCATTTGTCCGTAACATAAAATTTAACAATTAGTGGTGAATCAGGCCCTAAATGTAAAAACAAAACCTGCGTTCTATAGGCTCCTTTGTTTCAAATAATATTAATAACGTGGATTAAAAATAATAATACAAAAAGATTTGAATTTGTGACGGATCTGGGACAAACCATACGAAAGGGTAAGTAAGTCTCTCTTCTAAGTTGCTCGCTACACTCGTGACAGAGTGTTCGTGATCGTTTGTTGACCCTTCGTGACGACTTTCTTGGGAAATACTACCAGCATGAAGTGAACAGTTTCATTTAGTTTCGTTAGACACACACACACACACGCAGACACGCACGCACGCACGCACACACGCACGCACGCACACACACACACACACACACACACACACACACACACACACACACACACACACACACACACACACACACACACACACACACACACACACACACACACACACACACACACACACACACACACACACACACACACACACAGGATAGATGACCTAATATGTGTACTTCTACGAGGCTTATTTGTTACTCTCTATATTGATTAGTTACTATTATTATAAAATACTGTTACTTATAATATCGAGAATAAGTAATACGTGTTAAAAATTGTTGGAGGAGCTGAGCGTCCTCACACAGGCTTTTTAGCCTAAAGGGACGTCCCAGGTACTGTAAATCTACTTACTTAAACATGAAATAAAGATATTTAGATTTTTAGATTTTTTGAACCTGGAGTGTTAGAGAAGCGTGAGATAAAATATCTCTTCAGATAAAACTCCTTAGAGTTAGTTTACACAAGCTTTGCCATACGTTATCACTGTCGATATCACGTAAAAAAATTTGGATTCGAGTTGTTACATCATCACGCTACTGAAAACCACACAAGTTATATCATAAGGATCCGCTTTTCCGTTTTACATCAGAAGCACAAAAAATGAATAAAAAGCAGCTTACCACGACTTATTTCTTAATACTCCAAATGTCAACAGTTCAACGTAAGCCATATTTTATTTAAACCGCTACCATGGCTGGATTCGCTTGGCGGTCGAAAGCGCCGACTTAATGGCCCCACACGAGACGGAACTACATCCGCTGCGAGCGATAATAATGTTGTATGGCGAGGCCCAAGGTGGAAGAGGAGGCGATAAGCGGAAGCGTTTTTTGTTATTGCTTTGATAAAAAAAATTGTTTATCACAATGACCAAACCGTTACTAAACAATGAATATACAATAAAAATGATCCTTTTGTGTAAAGTAAGTACCTACCTAACTGATGATATTGTGGTATGTACTTAAAAGGTACGGGTACTTGCTATTACAAAGCTTTAGTTCTTATTTTTATTTTACAAAAGACAGATATTTCACCACAGGGTTTACTAATGTAGCTGTAGCGTATTACTATCTAACAACAGAGTTAAATTAAAAAATAGATATAACTTTCTAGGGTAACAATAATTCACAAGATTACAATTTGAATGTAGCCAGCTAGTCTTGCAATGACTACTTACAGCACTTAACTGAAATTTCGTTCACTGACATTTCTCTTGTATTATTTGCTTTACATCCCAATTTAACGAGTTTCAAATGCTTGCCACATTGTAATGATCTCAATTGAGTTGTAATATGTATAAGTTTAAACTTTGCTACCCGCTCATCGCTTATGCCTCGCGCCTCTAATAACCCGCCGTAATGCGGTACGTGACGTATTCGCTTGCACTCGGCGCCCCGTCTCCGCAAGCTTCGTTACATTTGAACTTTTATAGCGCACAGTGTACAACAAGATTAGTTCGAAATTTCTTTCCGTTCACTGCCCGCCAGGTTTATTTTTACGATATTTTTGACGTGAGATAAAGTTTCATTTTAATTAAAATATTTGACACGTATTTAAGTCAACTAAGTATTTTTTTAAATTTCGTATGAAATATATCTACAAATATTGAGGAGTTGATTTTTCTCCAAAAAGTAAGGATACAGGCGTACAAAATAAAAAATTTAACACACTTGTAAAATGTTTAGCAGAAAAATGGCAAAGATATTGGAAAAACAACACAATATTCTGTTTTTAAGAATTTCGTTATTTTCTCTCTGTGTACATGTATGTTTTCTTATCGCTTACTATTTGTGGTGTACAATAAAGAGTCATTGTATTGTATTGTAACTTCGATAAAATTTGATATTGACACTGACTGACATACAATACACACATCTTTTTATTTTAATGTCCAGTCAACTAAGTTAATATGAAAAAGACTAATTTATCAATTATTTTAGCGTGATTAGCGCAATGGCCTAAAACGCCTTTAAATTCCCTTTAATACGAGCAATCGCAACAGCAGTTTAAATTTATACCCTATTAGAGTCGAGCGGCGTCGTAAAAATGTGAAATTAATGTTGTTTGTTCGGAGTTAGTTCAGAAATACGATCCATCGGTTCGGTTGAATCGAAATGTAACTGGATGTTACAAATAGTTTTATATCGCCTTAAATGTTAGATTCAAGATGATTTTATTTTAGAGATTTCATAATTTATCAGGGTACTGCGACACTACAGCATTTAAGACTCCTCTATTGCATTTAAGAAAAAAACTGTTTGATAGTAAAAGTAAACCTCTGTTAAATTTTATTTTAAATTTTTTATTGTACCTTCTTATTATAACAAATGAGAAAGTGAGTGAAGAGGTACGTTTGTTTGCATCTTGTGATTAAATTTGATACGGGGATAGTTTGAGACCTTGAACCTTTAAGGACATAGGACAGTTTTTATTTTAGAAAATTGTATAGTTCCCGTAGCAGCATTGGTAAAATTAACACGTTTCAGGATAAAACGGATGTACAAACACAAATTAGTTTTAGAAAACCATCTCTACTGTCCAGTTGCAGTGTAACCATTTAAAAAAACCAGCCAAGAGCATGTCGGACACGCCCGAAATAGGGATCCGTAGCTATTACGAAAAAAATAAGTAATATTTTTCTAAGTATTTCGTATTTTGTCCGGAATATTCCAAGTTTAAGTATATTTTATACCTTAGGCTTGCTCTACTTTTAATAATTGTAAAGAAAAATTAACCGTTTCCTTGTTAGTTTGATATACTTACCATCCAGAATTTTTTTAAAAAAATCCACCCACCGGTTTAGATTCTAGAGGGGGGGGGACGCCTGATTTTAATGAAAATCTGCACTTTATAGTTGAATATTTTGCAAACACATCGCTGAATCGAAAAATTGTTTTTGCAACCCCCTAGTGGTTGAATTTTTGATTGTACCATTTTTTCGGCATAGTTTACATATATATTCGTGCAAAATTACAGCTCTCTAGCATTGATAATCCCTGAGCAAAGCCGCGGACCGACAGACAGACAGACAGACATAGTGAAAAGGGTTCCGTTTTTGCCATTTTGGCTACGGAACCCTAAAAAACTTGGTTATACCGCAACAAAACATGTGAAATCAATTTACAAAATAAGAAGGTGAGGTTTATCTCTGCTTAGTGGATCATTTTCATAGGCTATTAAAAAAGGCTATGAACTTTTTATTTTTCAAAACTGTAATTTTCTCACAGACATATCGTTTAAATCGTCCGACAACCACAGGATTGCCAGCAAAAAAGGCACAAACCACAATACTTACCGCAATTTCTATCCCGAGATATCCTATTTTGATTTGAATCACGTCCCAGACTCATCCCAGATGCACTCCTGCTTCTCTGGACAATTGCAATTCTGGATGCATTGACTGATAGGTATGTAGAGGTAGTATGTATTCAGGTAATTTCTGCATAGATATGGCTGCGTCTGTTTTGCCGTAAGATAAGGAATATTTGTCTATTTTACAAGGTAAGGGCACAGGCTGCATTCTCGATCCAGATATCTAATGGACTACAATTTTTCTATACTAACCGCATATTTGTACATGAGAATTGTGTTATGATATATTTTATATTTTGTGTCCGACTGTATGTAGGTAGGTACATATCAGCGTGTATTTTTGATACTACCTCAAACTTACTTTACGAGTACATAGATAAGATGTTTTTTCTTTTCTCAAAAAAAAAAGACGTGATGTCACGCCCCCCCCCCCCCAACTCCCCTCCTGAACTTTGACGCGCTTCGTCTTTAGCATTTTTTGTTTGATTGACAAAAGAAAAAATAAGTGTCCTATGTTTTCCAATTATCTAAGTAGCGGACTAAATTGAATGATACTTTGAATGATACCCAATTGGACCTAGATGTTGGTAAACGAGTCATCATCATCATATCAGCCATAGGAAGTCCACTGTTGGACACAGACCTCCCCCATAGACCTCCAGTTGCTTCGGTTGGAAGCGGCTTGCATCTACTGTGAACCCGCGGCTTTAACCAGGTCATCCATCCATCTCGTTGATGGATGTCCTCCACTCGAGAACCTCGGCCCCAGCGACCATCTGTTCTCCATGCTACATGGCCTACCCAACGGTTGCCTAAGCAAATGCTAAACGATAAAGTCGAATAGTCTCAAAACTGTCACAAAATTACTCTAAAGTAAAATTGGGGGATATCAGTTGGACCCTAACCAATATGACTTACCCACCAAAAGTAAACGTTTCAACGTACACCAAACCCAATTTCAAGATTCCACGTCCGATACAGCTCCAATAATACCCACTCTTTTAACAAGAATAAGTGTCGGATTTAAAAAAGGAAATGGCTAGTTTCATCTTGCATCGCGCTCGATCGTTCGTGTTCTTTCACGCCGACAGTAAATCCTTTAGTTTTCAGCGAACACTTGCATTACTTCGAGTACGACGGCGTGTGGTTCAAATTGAGGCGCCAAGCGGATTCCAAGTGTAAAAACTTGTAGATTGAAAAGTTAGAGTACGTACCAACGTACAGAGTCTCAGTAAAGAGTTGTCAATTTATAGCCTGTACATGTGTACGTTTATATGTATGTACGTAAACTCTTTGTGACATAGTGATTTGTAACATAACAACGGCGAAATACATGATATACTTGTAATAGTAGATAAAGGCAATTAACTATCCAGTCAACTTGATAAATGTGAGATTTTTTTGCGAATACAGACACAAAAATGACCCAAATAAATAGTTTAATTTATGTACAGTTGACGCCCAAACATAAGTATTCACTTTTCTATGCAACTAGTATGAAAGACAAACATAAGTTAGGGAACCGACGGTACTATGCAAGATAAAAAATAAATACTTAAATGAATATTAACATCTACTTAAATCACTACCACAAAGATAAATAATAATATTACAAATTAAATATTAAACAGTGAGACTCAAAAAACTAAAAATTTCAAACAATAATTACATGCAATGAATAATTTAATAATAGAATGGCAGCTGACTTCAACATTCACTGATAGAAATGACTCCTCACCTGATTAAAACCCGCTCGCGCTTCTCACTTGAACACTTGGCTAAGTTTTCAATTTTTCAAGCAGAATAAAACTAGAAACACTCACGTACTCTTTTGTGTCTAGTGTTGGGAATGGATTCCGATTTTCCCAACATTTTCTGGTAGGTACGCCCAGTACGTGTTTTTCCGTTTAAAAACTTGAACACTTCTACTTAAACTTTTCTGTTAAAACAAGGGGGAGTTTCAAACTAAACTTTCTTGTGGACAGGCGTTGAAAATGAAGATTTTGCAGCTAGGTTACGAGGTCATAACAGGCTCAAAATCAACAATAGCAAGAAATATTTTTGAAAAATACCTACGTACACATTTTGGATATTATTATGTTGTGTTCTGTAAAAAAAAAGACATCACTAAAGGAATCAATATAAATGACGATAAAAATGCGGGTAGTTGTGCGCCGGTGTTAGTTTCGTCGGGCAGTCGCGCGAGCAGAGCGGCGGCGCGTAGTGTGCGTGTTGCGGCAGCCGCCGAGTCGCGTGCTCCTGAGAAGAAGGGCTACGAAATAGCCCGAAACATGTCGAGCTAAACTCGGTTAGAGACGTGAGTTATCCGTTACAATATCATTTAATATCACTAAAGGAGCTAAAAAATCGCCCGTTTCATTTTCGACTCCAAAGCAAAAGATACGCTGGCAGGAAAGGTTTAATGGTAGGTACTGAGCTTAATTAACAGTACCTGGGCGACCGAGCTTCGCTCGGGCTAAAACTCCAAACCACTAGTTTTCCCAGAGATAAGACCAAGGATCTTCAAATTTCGTTAAAATCGTTAGAGCCGTTTCCGAGATTCCCGATATATATAAATACTAGCTTTTGCCCGCGGCTTCGCCGGCGTGGAATTCGGTTATTGCATGGTGTTCCCTCGGGAACTGTGCATTTTTCCGGGATAAAAAGTAGCCTATGTCACTCTCACATAAACTATCAATCTATACCAAAAATCACGTCGATCCGTCGCTCCGTTTCGACGTGAAAAACGGACAAACATACAAAAACACACAAAAATACAAATACACACACTTTCGCATTTATGAATATTAGTATGGGTACAAGATAAAAAAGAATTTTGAAATTCGGCCCACAATTGGCGGAGTTATCCCGTAACAGATATAAAAAAACATACACTCGAATTGAAAACCTCCTCCTTTTTTGAAGTCGGTTGAAAATAAATATATAAATGAAACCAAGAGGCACACCCAGCAACTAATAATACAGAAATAACCGGAAAAGCGATAAGTAGGTATTTACAGACTGCAATCCAAACAACACCCTTCCCTTTCTTCGACCACAAACATTTCCTATATACATTTTCTATTTACCTGGAAAACCATTGGAAAAGGTGTTTTCTCTAGAGAGAGGTTACTTTTACCACCGCGTTGGTTCCGTCGTAAAACGCATGTATTCACTTGTGACTGAATGAATACAGTAATGAATTTAAATTTGAATGCCTCTGAGTTTATGGCTTACCTTTGCCCACAGTTTTGCTTGTAAGTAGAACCGTTCCGTAGTTGCAGCATAGATTTTACAAAAAAGTTGATGACATCGCCAATCAACAAATAAGTTCCTAGTTCCGAAAATATTTAACAAGATTGAGTGGCTAAGAAAAGGAAACCAGTGTAGCATAAGAATGGTTAAAAATACTCTCAAAAGGATTCTTTTGCAAAAACTGCCTTAGGGTACATTTTTGCAAAAGCATCCACATCTATGTATATGTTGTAACTTTTATTTTGTTTTTGTATTTGGATGCATGTTTAAACAAATAGGTAGTTACATATAATTAAATTGTAACGAGCGCGTTCTCGCCAACAAACTGTAATATCAGTTTGGCGAGTGGATATGTACAGTAAGCAAGTGTATGTAATACCTATGAGAAATAAATTAAAAAAAAACCGACAAAACAATAGGTACAATACAATAACTCTTTATTGCATACCAACACAGTACCTAAGCAGTACAGAAAACGGAGGTAGGTATATACATAGGGATTACCGACGTACTTTTATATAAAGCTGTCAAAACATGATTTTCCCGTAGAATTTGTAAGGCAATAGCTCAAAGCTCAACCAACTCAACCGACTATTTATTGGTTTTAAAACGATAACAATCTAATCAATCCCAATCTATGCAATCCTTATTATTTATTTACTCAATTGTTTGACAAACCGAATTGTGGAAGAATTTTTAAGATCTTGCTAAATTAGGGATATATTGTCTATTTCATAAAATAAAGCCAAAATCAAATTACGACAAGTCACTAGAGTAAAACAGCGCATTTATGGTTTTAGTACCTATTCAATAGAATTGCTGTAACTTAGGAAAATGGTAGATATATCAAGAACTTAAACATTAAAAGTCTCCAAAAATTAACAAAACTTGAGGCAAAGCGGGATGTTAACAAATTTACAGCCAGTGAACCTGTTTTAAGTCCATCGACCTCAAAATTCCCAAGTTTTGGGGGAATTAAGCAAATTACCTATAGGCCCACGGACAGCGCAGAATTTGGCACAATTAGTATTCTTATAGGCCATGAAGAACCCTAATTTAGAGGGAATGCGGCAAGTTCGGCCACGGATGGAGTGCTAAGTGCCAAGTGGCCAAGTTTGGGCCAAGAACGGCGTTAAAAGGGCATGTGGTTTGTTGGAGAAAAAACATAAAACGTCTGAAAGTTGGTAAAATATTGACACTGGGAGAGCTGTGGGTAAATTAAAAGTTTTTATATGCGCTGTATTTTTTTATTTAGCGACCTTGTCTGTATCTAGTTTCTCTAAATATAAAAATGAACCCTTGTGATCCTTAGTCACGTCGTAACTTGAGAACGAACGACTTTATCGATTTCATATTTTTTTTTTGTTTTCTAATTTTTGTAGAAGGTTAATACGGTAAAAAAAATTAAGAATATGCACAGAACTTTTTTTAAAAGGCAGCGGTCGTCGCAGTGTAGTCAAAACTTTAAGGTAATTTTATCAATTAACAGTAAGTGGTCGCACACTAAGTCCCGAAATATAATATTAGTTATGACTTAAGAAATTTCTGCAATCATAAAATCATTTTTTAACCGGAGATTTGACAGCTGATTATAATGTCGCGTAACTAACATTACTACTGCGTCCTCCCCAAAAAGTGGCAAATTTAAGATACCTAATTATCGCGGCTGGTATTTAAATACATATAATTTTAAAGCTCTCCAGTAAAATTGTGTCTCTATTAAGGCATTAGCCACTGTTGGTTAGGTACGCGACATTGCAGTATCATCGTCGATTGGTTATTGTTATACTTGATGCAACTTACACTTTCTTACAATAATCTTTACTTTAACAAGAGATATAACGTGACTAAGCCTAGCACGGCGGTCTTAATATTATCTTTGATTCGGCACACAAACGAACAATAACGGTGTGTTCATAAATATGTATGTGTGCTTTAATTATTTCGATCTTGTTTGCACTGCTCCAGTTTTACTTTCGAGTGTATTTTGAAACTACTTAAATTATAAAATTGTTTTTTTTTACAAAAATGTAGTTTTGTCCGCTTTATTTCTGGAACTAGTAGACTCATGACGACGGCCACTGCAATGTTGCCGAAACGTCGAGGTAAATGTTACTCGTGTGTGTTAGCGTGATAAGTCCCGTTGGTGGTATTTGGACTATGAGTGAAAATCACGAAAATTTAAAAAGTTATGTTGTGTTTCGTCGTAGAGAGTACGACAGCCGGTGAAATTACTGGCACTTGAGGTATCCCATCTTAGGAGTCTAGGTTACCATCAGGAGACCCACTTGCTCGTTTGCCATCCAATCGAATAAAAAAAGAGTATTAATTTAATGTGACAAATTAATCATACCTATCGTTTTTAGTCATAATCACTCTGTTAAGTACCTACCTAACTTAAACTTCAACAGTCTGTACCTGTGTAGTCGGTTACTAGGAGTTTGAGTTTGTCACTATTTTGTATGGGGTCCCGACTGTTGATATACCTACTGATATGTGAATTAGTCTCTGCGTAGGTTAGGTACTACCCTATACCCCCTTGTTGGGAAAGAGGTGTGACTGTAGAGTCATTCACGATGACGCGTGCCGGGGTTTTTATGACAATGTCAGTGTAATTAAGATTTGTTTTTGGAGTCTGTTTGTGTTTTCTATTTCAACTCCAAATTTTGTTAGTTTTACGGTCATCCCGTAAAATCCATATCGAAAATACAAACTGAAACATAGATGCACAGAAAAACCAGAAAAAGAGACAAACAGCAGGTGTAGGGGTATGGCACGCAGCACGGAAAGCTGAGGACCTGGGTTCGATTCCCAGCGCTGGTCTCTTTTTCTGGTTTTTCTGTGCATCTATGTTTCAGTTTGTATTTTAGAAATGTCAGTAATGTCTAATTTTGACAAAATCACGCGTCTTCGTGGATGGCACTAGGTATAATATGTATGTATAAGTACCTAATTGATTGTTTTTCTTTTGTTTCAGAGTGGAAGACGAGGCGGCGTCACCTGTAACTAAATCGAAGTAAGTACCTTTTGATAATATTGTAGGAAATCAGTGTAGGGAGGTACCTACCCACATCCGTGAGGTGCTCTTTAAGAGACAAGCAGTTTCTCGTAAATGCCAGCTCAGTGCTTATTGTAGCACCGCCTTGGGAAATTTCGCGGTGATACCTATAATTAATACATACTTACTATAGGCAATGCTGTAGGTAAAGTGTAACACGAAGTTCCCAAACTTATTTCATCTAACACCCTCTTTGAAAATTCGTCATTTTGTAGCGCGCCATTTTTTTTTCTCACCTTATAATCTCAATAACATATTAGTCTCGCCTAATGAAGGTACAAAGGTGATTTTTTTTTCTCGCGTTATTGCCCACTTTGGGAAAGACTGGTGTAACACGTTCAACTATAGTAGGTAGATTTTTAGTTTTGTGATCGTATCCACGATCATGTCTAATAAGGCTCCTGGAGTTTTTGGCATAATATCACTTCGTCTAAAAAGCAGCTGGTCTAGTAGCAAGTGGTCTAAAAAGCAACGCGTCAACCTGTTCGTGACGGGAACTTGATTAAACATAGGTTAGGTTAGAGTTGCGTCAAGGCGCGAAACGCCTCAGCCACGCGGAATAGGAGCTCCGCAGAAGAACTCCGTCGACTTTGATTCATAGAAATTACTATGACCAGAAACCGACGTTCGGGCAACTTTATAGACTACTTGCTACTTAGACCAGCTGCTTTTTAGATGAAGTATATTAACTCAAGTTTTTTACATCGAATGTTTTTTACATGAAACGTTACGTTTGAAAACACTAACCGACTTTTTGCACGTTTGTTAATTCTTCATCAAGTTTTAACCCACGAGTCCGGTTGTAATTGCATAATTACGTTTCGCGAAATTAAACCTGTGTAGGTAATTCGTATTATTCGCTATAATGGCTTTAAGTTCACTTTGTTGTTATAGTTCTTTCGGAGTGTTCGTGCTCGTTTTGTGTTGTTATAGTGCACTTAAATGCAGACGAAGAGGAACAGATACCGGTGGCGGTAATTTATTATTAAAGTTTTTTTTAAAGTTTAGTTTAGTTTTTATTAAAGTTTTTTTAAAGCCGGGGTTTTTTTAATATCCTAAAATATGTCCTCACCCGGGACCCAAACTCTCTCTACACCAAAATGTCATCTAAATCGATTAAGCGGTTTAAGGGTGACGAGCTAACAGACAGACAGACGCACTATCACATTTTATAATATTGAGACTTTGTTGAACAAACGTACCTAGTTATTGTTGATGAAAAAATACAAACCTAATTAGTCTTAGCGTGAGGTTGCTGTCTGATTATTTTTGTTCCTTCTTGCTTTGAGACAGCGTATAATTAGTGAGTCACAGGTATAGTTTATTTGGCTTTGTCTGGTTAAGGCCGACTGCCATACGCTGATGTCACTTTGTGCGTCAACGTTGAGTAAATTCTAGCTCAGTCAAGCTAAAGGCCGCCTTACACATGCTTATACTTCTAAGCATACCAGTACCCGAAATACCAGTATGCCACTAATCTCCTGAGCCCTCGCGTACTTACAAAGGACCAATTAACACTAAGAATAATGGCCGAATGTACTTTATAAGGTACAAATTGTTCATTGAATAAACAATTCTAAGAATTTTGAAATAATATCCAAAATAACAAAGCAAGTCAACCACCTCTAGACTGACTGACTTTGACTTTGACTTTGAACAAAGCAAGTCAACCACCTCTAGGTCTTATAAGCACTAAGTTCGTTAAAAAAAGTTAGGGCTCAGGAGGCTAACATTAAGCATGCTTAATAGTAGCACACGTTCTATACCTACACACATGCTAGTAGGTAGCATTTGCTCAATAGTAGCATGCTTTCGTGCTAGCATGTGTAGCTACTAAAACCTACCTATGAAAACACCAAAAATAACGTGTGCGTATAAGTAATAGGGGAGACGAAAAATTAGCGACATTGACTCGGGAAGGAACTGCACTTAATAACATTTCTATTAATCTTATTGACCAAGCGAGTGCGAAGGGCGAGCGAAATGCCTCCGTTTCAGCTTGGATAAAAATTCGCGTGTCGGTCCGGTCCGGTTGTTTATTTTCTTTTACAGGTCGCATTTTTCAGCCGATTCTCATGAAATTTTGTGCACAGGTTCGATAATTATCATTCATCAGGGTTCTTTATCGTTTGCCCGAATTTTCATTTGCTATAAAGTAATTGATTTCTGAAATAGTATTTTCTTCAGAGTTGATATTAAACTAACCTAACCTAACCTACTGCATTCTAAGATGACATTTAAAAAAATCCTGAAAACAGCACGGTTATACTTATATTTTATGGCAAACGTTGGTATGGCAAGTGAAATTCGGGCAAGTAAGTCTGTCGTCATTCTGACCAAAATGATGGACCGAACTGATGCTTGTAACCGATGTCATGACATTCATTAGACCATCTCCTTCTTCCAGTGAAAAAAGCGGGCTCATCACGCCCCCCCAGAATGGCGGCGAGGAGTCCCCCCCTCCGGAGAAGGAGCGGGCCGACCAGGAGGACAGCGAGAAGCGGCACGCCCCCGTGCCCCACTCCGCGGAGGGGCCAAATGATGACCTCTACGCGATCCCGGTCAAGTTGCGGGCTAAGAAGGAACCTCCGCTGCCGCCGGGGTGGGAGAAGCATGAAGGTGGGTCAATACAAACTTTTTGAGGGTGGTAGACCACTTGTAATGTGCCCAGAGGGTCTATGTTAGTAATTTTTTTAAATTTATTATTAGTCATTAATAGCATATTTTAGGTTTCTAGAATATGCGGAAATGGCCGTACCTACAGGTTATTTTATGGAATGGTTTATTTCAATTTGTATGGAAACACCCTTTTTAATGAATGTGCATATTGCTTACCTTGGAAAGTCTCTATAGGTACTTACCTTATACTGCGTTTTCTATATTCAAGGGGTGGTAGATCTAGTAAGTATTTGATATAAATTTTAGCTTGATAAGTTAGGTACTTACCAGGCGTTCCAAAGAAAAAATATCTTGACAGACGTACGTTGCCATTTGATATTTCAGAGCAGCCAAGGTGGTCAAAAATATCGGAACATGCAGTCTATTCTCAAGGCATTAGAGTTCATGTCATGTCCCGATATTTTTGACCACCTTGGCTGCTCAGAAACATGATGACGTCTGTACAAAAAAGTGTCAATCCTACATAAGGCACTTGTCCCACCGCCGACGATGAGCGAGAAGCGAGTAGAGCGAGTAACTAGAAACGAGTGGGCGAGCAGCGAGAAGCGAGTGTAGTTTTGTCGCTCGGCTGTAAGCGAGTGTTCGCGTGCGACGGGCGATAACTCGCTCCACTCGACTCGCTCAAGCTGACATCGCTGAGCGATTATCTATAGCTCAGCGAGTTTTATAGCTCTTGTCGCTGCGACAAAAGATGTAAGAGCGAGTTCTCGCCAGCGATCAACTATTAATATATGTGTCTCTTTTACTCACACAGGATCTTATATCTTTTGTTCGTTTCTTGAGCGAGAAAATAGTCGATAGCCAATCGTTTCCTCGCTGGCGGTGAGACAAATGCCTAAGTCTAAAAAAACTCTTTTAGGAGTAAAAATGATTACTCATCAATAGTAATTATTTACCATTGCATATTTTTCAGACATGGATGGCCCCTACTATTGGCACATAAAAAGCGGCACAATACAGCGAGAGATCCCGAAGATGCTGCCCGTAGAGGCTAAGGAGTCCCGCATCTCCATGGTACGGGACTGCTCCAACCTGTCCGAAGTGAAGTACGAGGGGGTAATGACATCGTCGGTCACTCGGAGCACGACCAGCGGGGCGTTGGACCACGTGGATCAGGAGGAGAGGAAACGGAAGGAGGAGATGTCTTACAAGTGAGGATTGATGTCTTAAGGCCTATGCTACACGTATATAGCTGGTGCGGGCACGGAGCGGGCGCGGGTGCAGGTAAAACCCGTCGCACGCGACGCGTGCAGTTACCGCTGCTCATACTACATAATATTTTTCAATAAGCCTCCACCCGCACCGTGCAAACCGCGTCAGCTAGTTCTTACTTCTTACTAGTATTACAACTCACAAACTTTCTATGTACCTGTGTGTATGTATAGATGTTTGTTACTCTTTCACGCAAATGCCATTAAATTGATTTTGATGACATTTGGTACGTTGATAACTGGACGTCTGGAATAATACATATGTTTCTTTTTGTCCCAATATTCCCACAAGATCGGGATGACATCTGGAAATCTCAACCGCTGGGTTTTTGAAGTCATGAAATTTGAACAGTTGATTTCAATGCAACGTCAATATTGCAGACCAAGTCACGGGCAACAGCTAGTTGAGTTGATTATACTAATGATAATAATATGATCGGTTGGTGGTCGTGTTAGGTTCGGTCCAAAGGTTAGGATCCAAAACGTACCAAACTTTGAACACCGATCAATTTATGGCAACATTTGTCAATCACATTTAATTTAGACCTAATTTGTTTTTGATACTAGGTTCGAGTAAGTGTTCGTTATCTCACTGCATTGTCCGATAATCCTGCCCCTGTGGATGTCGTCCGTCATCATGATGATATTATTTCTAGTGTTAAATTTTACGCTGTGACTGTGAGATGGGCGTAGGCTGAAAATCGCGCTGCAGTTTGCTCGCAGCTTATGCTGAGCCTGAGCCCATTGCTACTTGCGAGCTTGCTTACGTGTACTTAATTGTTTTTTTTTTGTTGTGGTTTTATTGTTATTATTATCTAATTGACAACCCTGCAGACGGCGCAGCTTCCCCGCCCGCCCCGAGCCGGACAGCGCGCGCGCAGTGCGCTTCTTCGTGCGCTCGCTCGGCTGGGTCGAGATCTCCGAGGCCGACCTCACGCCGGAGCGGTCCAGCCGCGCCGTCAACAAGTGCATCGTGGACCTCAGTCTCGGACGGAACGACTTGCTCGACCAAGTCGGACGTTGGGGTGACGTGAGTACTCCTACAAGAACTAGGTGGTCTCGTCCATTCAAGGATGGACGGATGACCTCGGGTTCGCGCGAGTTCACAGTGGATTCAGGCCGCTTCCATCCGAAGCGACTGGAGGTCTAAAGGGGAGGCCTATCCTATGTACAACTGTGGCCACCGTAGCTGATATGATGATGATGATGATGATGGTATGGAATATACGCAGATTCAGTTTCTTTGACTGTACACTGAAGGTTGCTTACAGAATTAAAAGTAGGTACCTAAACAAAACAAGTTTGTATTTCGTAGTAAATAGACCATCTCAGTTACTTGCCTTGGCTATATTTATAACTTTATTTCATAATTCTATGTCAATAGGATGTAAATATGACAAAGATTTTTGTTACCATCGTTTTTTGTTCAAAAATACACTTGCAACATATCTTCGCGCCTTGCCTTGTTTAATAACTGGGAATACCTCAAGGATCCTTTCTGAGTCCTTATTTCTTTTCAGGGTAAAGATCTCTTTATGGATCTCGATGATGGAGCCCTGAAACTGATCGACCCTGAGAGCCTCAATACGCTTCACACGCAGCCCATCCACACCATACGCGTGTGGGGTGTCGGACGAGATAACGGACGGTAATTACCTTTACGACGCGCGAGTTCATTGTTTTTTCCTAAACGTTCAACTGATCTAGTTTGAACCATTTGCAGCAAGAGATGCAGAAACAATTTGGTCTGTCAGGTAGATTATCAAAAAATATTGGACACGTATTTATTATTAACCATGAAAGCAATGCTAGGGGTTTCTTTGAAGGATAAAATCCGAAATCACATTATCCGGCAAAGAACGAAAGTCACCGACGTTACTTAGAGAATTAGTTCGCTGAAGTGGCGCTGGGCTGGCCACGTCTGTCGCAGGACCGATGAACGGTGGAGTAGATGAGTCCTCGAATGGAGACCACGGACGGGAAAACGTAGTGTAGGGCGTCCTGAGGGACGGTGGACGGACGACCTTAAGAGGGTCGCTGGCGGCGGATGGATACGAGGGGCTGAAGACAGAGTGTTGTGGCGCGCCATGGAAGAGGCCTATGTCCAGCAGTGGACTACTGTGGGCTGGTGATGATGATGATGATTTTATTTTGTTATCAATCAAACAAAAAATTACAACGATAAAGCGCGTCAAAGTTCGTGACGTCACTCCTTAGTTAAAGATGTATGTAGGTGTGACGTCACACGGAACTTTAACCGGCTATAATTCCGCGCCCGATATTTTTTGAAAATCTAACTGACGAACTAATTACATTTTTAAACACTAGCCTATTGGAACTGCATTGGCGTTAACAGTTAGTCTAACTTCTAGACGGCAATGAGCTGCCTTTTCTTATGTGTGTCAAGTAAGTCCTCAGAGCTGAAGAAGGCGTTACAGTAGACGCAGACGGCGCGAAAGTAGAACCTAAATTCATATTCCCCTCTCACTAGTTTGAGAGAAAAGTGAGCAAGAGAGTAATATGATTTTTAGTTTGACTTTCGTACCGATTACTATACTTTGGGATATTCCTGGATGTCCGTGTCCCTTTGTTTGTACTACGAACTAGAGTGTGATTTCCACAGTGCTAACTGGGAAAAAAAATCAGTAGTTAAATACAAAAGGGTGTGGAGAAAAGGGAATGCTTGTTACTTAGTAGGGCGCTAATTTCCAGTCCATTAATGAACCAAAACCTGTCTTTGAAGTAGTTGGGGGGTGGTTCTGGTTCATTGAGTCCTTTTGTCCTGGTCTATTTGGTAAAAGACGTGACATAAAGAGACCCTGAAACTTTAGTTTGTAGACCCCTAAGCATGCAATCCGCATGTTCCTTGCAGCTTGATATCGTGTATTTATCGTTGAACAGAACGACTGTGACCTGACCTGGCCTTATTGTCTAACACACTTGTACTAACAATCGTTTCCACCATTTCTTTCTGTCACACGATGTAATGCGAGGGTAGAAAGAGATGGTGAATGCGATCTCGAAAGTCAGCGCGTTAGACACGGCCTCTGATTGTGACTTTAATGTTTCCTTCTGTTATTTTGCTATCGTGGAACAGCGAAAGGTAAATAGAAAAAAAAATGTTAGGCATTGTGTTCGTGGTTGTCGCACTTCATTCCTTGCAATGCCTGCACATACTTCATTCAATTGGTTCTTTAGTAGGTATTTTTTCATTCATGCTTCCGAAATTAGGGTGACGGCACCAATCATGGACATGTTAAGCACAGTAGTATCCAGTAATGGACAGCAAGGATTCAATGCCTTATAGCTCACCATTCATGAACTTTACCAGTACGTCCGTTTCTTAATATCAAGTTAGCGGAAAAAATATTCCATTATTGGTTCCTGTCCATGACTGGTGCCTTCATAATTCTTAACTTCTTGTAATAATACTTGCATTTATATCACTTTTCTAGTGAGGGGTAAAACATCTATTTGTAGATTAGTACTTTGTCTTGGGTACATTTTATGGGTACCAGGGTTTTTAAGTAACAGGATTTTTCGATATTTTGACGGAACATATCGCGTTTAGCTATGATTGTGACTCTAAAAGATGCGTCGAAGTATCAGGAACTCATTAACAGTTATCGCGTTCTAGATCCAGTATAAAATATGTCTGACATGCCTACAATGGCAGTTTACAAGGGTTAGTAGCACCACCGGTTCCACGAATCAACTTCTCTTCTCCTATAATAAAAATTGCAAAGAGGACCATTTTGAATGGGGGTCCTTCCAAGTAAGTGTATTTAGCAATTATTCTGGCTTGAGGCACCCCAGCAGCTTTAGTGGAGCTCTCATTCTTTCTCAGGAACTTCGCGTTCCTAAGTCTACTTTGCATTCTGACGTAAGGCGCTCCAGGGGCTTTAACCAGCGTTCTTCCGCAGGGACTTTGCGTACGTGGCACGAGACCGCGCGACTCGGCGCCACATGTGCCACGTGTTCCGGTGCGAGGCGCCAGCGCGGTCTATTGCCAACGCGCTGCGTGATATCTGCAAACGCATCATGATTGAGCGAAGCCTGCAGCCGCCGCCGCGCCCCACTGACTTGCCAGCCGCGCGCCGCCCGCGACCGCTCTCCGGTAAGTTTCTGATCTCCTGGTAGATCAGAACTAGTTGCACTTAAGCACATCATGATACAATTGGTCTGCGACCGCCTCTGAACTCCAAACTTGCCAGCCGCGCGGCGCCCGCAGCCGCTCTTCGATAAGCTTCTGATCTGGTAGGTCAGGACTACTTGCATCAAAGGACACTTCCAAACTCACAATCATAGAAGTGTGGAGATCAATCGTCGAATCCAACACGGATGGACAGCGTTTGGGAAACTTCCCAACGTCTTTTCGTCCCAAATTCCTCAGTGCCTTAAGACGAAAATCTTTAACGTGGTGATAAATAGGCTCAGAGCTGTTCAGCTAGCTACGGAGAGAGCTATGTGCGGGATCGAATCAGAAATGAAGAGATACGTAGAAGAACGAGGACATCGACATAGCCAAGCGAATTAGCTCGTTGAAGTGCCAATGGGCAGAAAAGATGGCCATTGAGGTCGAAAAGTTCTCGAATGGAGACCGCGGATCGGCAAGCGCAACGTAGTACGTCCACGTCCACCAACGAGATGGACAGATGACCTGGTTAAAGCCGCGGGTTCACGGCCCCTTTAAACCGATATGATGACGGCTGATATAATGATGATGATGTTGAAAAACAAACGGTCTAAAGGGGAAGACTTATGTCCAAGAGTGGACGTCCTACGGCTGCAAAAACAAAAAGAGCAAACTAAATAAAACCTTATAATAAAAAACATGAGGCTTATTTGAATGTGCGTAGGTAATTTGGGTATTCGAAGAGGTCTGATGAGATGAGTCTGTTGTCCACAACACCAGGGGCCTCATTCCCGACGCCGATGGAGGAGCCCCGCAAAACGGTGCGCGCGCGCTACCTGGGCAGCGCGGAGGTGCCCCGTGCGACCGGCATGGACGTGCTCAACGACGCGCTGGAGCGGCTCGCCGCGGCGCGTGCGCCGTCCGCCTGGCGCCCCGTCGCCGTCGCCGTGGCGCCCTCTATGATCACCATCACCGAGGAAGGGGTGAGATACTCAGTTCTAGTGTTTACCTTCTGGCTTCTGGCTTCTCACGCGTGTCTAAGTCATTCATTAGATACAGCAGTTGAATTAGAATTTCGGGATTTTACAAAATTAACGTTTGAATTACATCGTGGCTTTTTATTGATGTTGTATTATAAATAGTGCCAAATTTCGTCACTCCACATCATACCCAGCAGGTGACGAGATTTTATCCCTATCCCGTGGGAATATCGGGATAAAAATGTGTACCAAATTTCATCCTCAGGGGAGGTGGTCGGTCACGGGCTGGATCTAGGCTAGGAAGGACAACAGTACATTTTTCTAAGCTCATTGATTTTGATATGTTTCTGCGACAAACAGATTTTGCGATTTTTAGGGGCTGTTTCACCATCCATTGATAAGTGTTAACTGACGGTTAAATGTGATGCCGTCTCCGTCTATTCGAACAAAACAAATAGAGACGGCATCACATTTAACCGTCAGTTAACACTAATCAATGGATGGTGAAACAGCCCCTAAGTGGATCCACAATTGATTATCTTTTTGTTCGCAGGAGTCAAGCCCGATAGTGGAGTGCCGCGTGCGCTACCTGTCGTTCCTGGGCATCGGGCGCGACGTGCGGCGCTGCGCGTTCATCGTGCACACCGCGCAGGACCTGTACGTGGCGCACGCGTTCCACGCCGAGCCCTCCTCCGGCGCGCTCTGCAAGACCATCGAGGCTGCTTGCAAGGTAACTTCACTCAACTATATCTCAACGCCAGCAACGCACCTGTGATACCCCTCGTGTTGGCAGGTATCCATGGGCGCTTCCCATCAGGTGACCCTCATGCTCGTTTGCCTCCACTTATATATATAAAAATACCACCATACCCATTATCTGCTGCCATTACAGCAAATCCTAAAGCCATCTAATGAGCAAACATAGAATCTCCGAGTCTTACATCGCCCGGTACGATATAATATAGACATCTACCGACGTGCTTCCTTAAGACTTCGGCCCCCGAAGCATTAGAACATGCCTGGAAAGTCTCTATCTCTCTAGAACACCTCTCCCATGTCGGTGGACCCCGAAAATTGACAAAGACGCAACCTTCGAAGACATCCAAGACGAAGACGCAGTCTCACAGCACGTCAGACACACTGTGCACCACTACCGTGTCTACATATGTCTGGTGTCTGCGTGTGACAACCTCAATACAACACAGCTCATGCAGCTCGAACGCATTGAACTAAACACTCACCAACAAGGCTCTGGCTCTGAGCAACTACGCACCCAATCAACTAGGACCTGCAAGCGTCCACATGACGCACAGACTGCACCGCAATCTACAAACATATTTCGGTGCTTGGGTCGATCTTTGATCCCCATCGGTTTTTTCCTAGCGCTTTTCTTTACAAGACGATGTGTTGTCGGCAGCTCCGCTACCAGAAGTGTCTGGACGCGCACGGAGGCGCGCCGCCGCGGTCACCGGGCGCGGGATCGGGCACGGGCGAGGGGCGCGCGTCGCTCGGCCAGACCCTCAAGTCGCTGGTCGGATCCCTCACCGGCCGTCGGAACTCCTGAATGCAAGCGCCACGCCAGAGAGAGGTCACTACAAAACCTTATGCATTATTTATTGTATTAACGTCAAAGTCAAAGGCTTTATTCAATTTAGGCTAGAAAACAATAGGTAAGGCGAGATGGAAGGATGATTAAGCCGCGGATTCACGGTGGATGTAGGATTGCAGGCCGCTTCCAACGGAAGCAACTGGGGTCTATGAAGGAGGCCTATGTCCAACGTTGGACGTCCTACGACTGTTATAATGATGACGATGAAACAATAAGGCCAGCCATAGATTTCTCGTAGATCAGAGCAGAATCCGGGTTAATCAGAACAGAACGTTCTGATCGGCGATGCTGTAGATTTGCTTGGTGACCGGGCATTTTCACAACCCGTGTCGGTCGTATGTATGTGACGAGTGGTACATTTTGTGTTTTATTCGCCTCCCGATTTTAATTCATTTCTGCTCTATCCTAGGTAGAACAGAACAGAATCGGTACTAGGCGTTATAAATGTCGAAAGATCTCATCCCGCTTATATCGCTGGACAGAATGTTGTGGAAATGATTGTTATTCTGAGTAGGTAGGTACGTTAAACACAGCGCCGACTAGCCCTTGATCAAGGTAGAGTGAGATTGTCTGACCTCTTGCTCTAACCCAGGTGCGGCGCTGGTTAAACAATGTGACCTCTAGTCACAAAGATCTAAAACAGTTACGTACAGTCAACGTCATAAATAAGTGATCACTTTTGTACCTACTCGCTTTAACGTCATGTTTGAAAAGCCATACGAAATGGTGTAACGACTGAATGCGACAAGGTACAGAAATGATCACTTGTTTATGATGTGGACTGTACTTACCAAGCAATACGACGGGTAAAATCTTGAAATTTCCGCTGTGTTTTGAGTCTTGAAATTTTGGAGTTTTTCTTAACACAACCTCAATGAAGACCACGATATAAATTTTGGGAATTCCAGCTCCAATACCAGATCGAATAGTTTACGCGTGCGAAGCCGCGGGTAAACTATAGTACTTATGAAATATGTTATTTTCAGATAATACCCCACCGGCCTGCGCTGTCGCCTGGCGCGCGCCGACCCGCGCTCGCGTAGCAGCTTGTGCAACGGTTGCAGTTGCTTGGGATTCTGTCTCATTCCAACACTATCCTGTTTTAAATACTCTTCAATTCCATTTAGTTGTTTCATCGGAGAGTTGGATGCTAAAGTCACAGGCCCGTAACGTTATTTTTTGATTCAGGCGACTGATTCAGTGAACTAGTTAGTACCTATATTTTACTTTTCAGTAACGCGAAAGTTGGCGCAGTAAGAAGGATGGTTCAGACACTAATAAGAAAAAAAAGTTGGTCTCTCCTGTGGATATTGTTGACGACTTCGAGCCTAAAAGTAATGTTTTATAGAATGGGGTACAAGTTCGTAGATGCAGATAAAACGCTGTAAGTTAACAGATACAAATACTTACAGCAAGAAAGGAAGGAAGGACCCAGCAGTTTCAAATTGAGTTTCCATGGAGGCATCAAATACCTACTTAACACCACTAGTTCTTAAAAATCGCACAAAGCGTTTTAGCTCATCTTTTATTAGGAACTCAGACAGCTGAGGAGTGGAATTCCCCGCCGTCGTCTACTAAACACTATAATTTGACCGTCTTCAAATCAATGAAGCATGCTTTCAGAACACATCCTTGCTTACCACCATACCACACAATAAAAACAAGTCGTCCTAGCCGTCCTGGGTTAAGACGCTTACCATTTTCTGATATCTCTCCTTAAATATATCTATAAATGTCTTGGTAGGTGTATAACTCAGTTCCTCTACCGTGTAGGTACGATCAAGGGCTAATTCACGAGCCCCTATGGATCCATTTCACAGTAAACGTCATAGTGGCATCGCATTAATTAACTATGAAAATCGTAATGAGTTTTCATTTGAAAAGGTTCCATGGTGTTCATGGCTTATGAATTAAAGTCCTTGAGTGTATTACAAAAATGTCGGTGATAGTTTAGCGACTCCTAATGCCATCTAGTGAGCAAATATAGAAACTCTAACATCTTCCAACGCGCCATCGAAGTTTCGCAACTCGAACGCATTTTAAACAAGTTCCGACGCTCTACCTTCGGACTTCGGTCCTCAGGCGTAACATCTGCCTGCTGAGAGATCTCTATTGTAACCTCTTCTCACAATAGGAAAGCAGAACACTAGTAGGTAATAACAGCAGATCTGAACAGTCTCTTCCTTCTAGAACGAGAGGGCTTATGCTGTAATTCCAGTTGCGATACCCGAGTCAGTGGCGATAGAAACATAATTGAATGAGGTTTTGGACAGCTGAAATGTCGCTAGATGGCGTTAGTATAGGTTCGTTTGACATTTGCGTCGCGCTCGTGATTGGAATAACTAAATGAGCCAATCGCAAGCAAGACGTAATGTCAAAAGGACAACACGATAACGCCATCTAGCGATATTTCGCCTGTCGAAAAACCCTTATTGTTTCGTAAATATGCAGGTTTACTTGCGTTTTTCCTTGACTCAGAAAAAAAAACAATCAATAAATTCCGAAAAACTCAAGAGGTCAGAGGGTTTTAATCTATGACCACCTGCTTAGGAGACCATAGGTCTAACTACTATGCTACTTCTTTAACTGCAAGCAACTGCAATCAGCCTGAATGGGACTCGACAATTTTTTAAATTACTTTTGATCGATAGTGAAGCTTATAAATTAAGTACAATATTTATCGTCATACAAATTTCACAACTAGCTTCACGCTATGTTCTTGAAGATGTATTTTATGTACCATCAGCCAAATAAGTGGTCTATCAATTTTTAAACAAGTTCCTATGAAATGAATATGTCGCTAAAGTCGAACTTTGTTGACAGACACGTCTTAGGTACGTATTCGTAATGCCATTATTATTTTATGATTTTAAAAAATAATAAATAAATATGCAAACGATTATCAACTTTAGGGTGGTAGACCACATGATGATATTTGGTTGTGGTGATATTTGGCTGATGGTACATAAATTTTATGTGTAATTTGTCTTCAACAAACAGATTGATTATTTGGAGTCTTTTTGTATTTTTTATCTCAACTCCAAATTTGTTACTTATACGGTCATACACGTAAAACACGGTTTTACGGTTATACGGTCGAAAATACAAACTGGGACATGGATGCACAGAAAAACCAGAAAAAGACACCAGCGCTGGGAATCGAACCCAGGTCTTCAGCATTCCGTGCTGCGTGCCATACTGGACAGGGCTACCACTGGACAGAGTACAGACACGAATTTCTCCTATGCACACATATCTCAGGTTGCTTATTTCCACTGCGCTACTTAAGCAGCAGCACTAGCGACATCTATGTTTCGCTCTCATCGAGAGACGATACATTCTTTCGGAACTAATCGCTCACCCAGACAAGAGACGTCGCTACTAAGCAATCAAATTATTCTTTTTGTATTTTTTATTTCAACTCCAAATTTGTTTTTCTGTGCATTAATGTCTCAGTTTGTATTTTCGATATTCAACAAACAGCATAAGGCTGCTATCATCCAATGCCACATATACAACCATTTTGGTTGAAGTATAGCCATTGTGTGTAACACGCCGATTAAATGGTTGAATATGCAGACCTGTGCATTGGTACCTATCTAAGCGAAGTGCGAGAAAAATGACCATAAATTAAACCGAGAATACCGCTGTGGCAAGCACGTTTTTGTGCAAGTACCTAACATGCTTGTGTCATATGGCATATCAGTGGTATGAAGTTTGACTTACTTGCATAAAAATGTAGAAGCTATAAATATGTGTACCTACCACTCTGCTATACTAGTTATATGAAAGCTGTGCTAAGGAAATTAGTAAGTAATGTTGGGTGTTCCTCGCGGGGGTGTCTAATGATTTGTTTAACAACAAATTGCATGATCTCTGAGAACATAATAAAAGTTTGACATAATCTGTTGTCGCATAATAAACGAGTATTTAATAGTCATATTGAATAACATTTTAAACGCATAATGCCCATTTTACATAACGACAAAAAGAAACGAGTTAGACTAAGTCGATGAAGCTCCGCTTGCGGAGCTCCTATTCCGAGCAATTGAAGAGCCCTTCCTGCCCTGTTTTTTAAGTCTTACACAGAACCTAATATGTTAAATGATATTATGAGTATGACCCCTCTGATCGTTCTGTCAAATGTTAGTGTGGATTTCGATCATTATACAAAATGGCATTATTTTATAATGAACATTAAGACAAATGTTGAAATATGATAGGTAAATGGGTGTTATTTAATTTCAAGAAAGGATATGCACTTTGTTGTTATAGGTACTAAACGTTTATTATGATTTTACTTATACGTTATTAGCCACAAAGTTGGTTTAAAAAACTATGCAGATTGAACGGCACTCGTTCCTCGCAAGTCGCTTAGCATAGCAACTGTAGCATTGGTAGTTTAGCAGCATAAGTGGTATCGCAGACGCCTCACAGACTGCAGCAACATACATATCTATTAGTTTTTGTATGTGTGTCCTAGCAAACCGAATTACTTGGTATTTTGATGCATATTTAATTCTCAATCCCTGGGTCGTCCTATAACAAACAAAATATTAGGGAATGTTAAGACAATTTCGGTTATACTACTTGTTTCTTATTTACTTTACTATTCAATTGGGCCCTGGCCATGAATATAAGTAGGTACTTACTTAATATGTAAGTCTATTCATAGAGAAGTTCCTCTGTTTAGCAGTTTTGCTAGATATACCTATAACCTACCGAATTCCAAATTAGGATTGCAGTTTGGAATTATCAACGAATTAAATATGCATCAAAATCTAGCTTCTAGACGTCATAGTGCAGTAATATATAAAGAAGTATTCATAACCATAATACTATCAAACTGTAAAACCATGTATAGGTTTTTTTAAAGAAGTCAAGTAAAAGATGAGGTGGATACTAGATGAATAGGTACCTATTTACTATTTTGTTAACATTAACATAGATATTTGACTTGATAACTAAGAGTGGAAGGTAGGTATATTAAAGAATTCTTCACAATTGATCTCATTTTGAAAAGGTTACGTTTAATGTAATGAGTGAAATAACAGTTGCTTATTGAGGTTTATGTAAATTCCGCTACTTTTGTAGTAAAAACGTCGAAAAAAACGTTCCTTCAAATACTTATTTATCTTGTGCAAATGAGTGTTTACGTCTGTCTATAATTATTTCAAGAAACATATTCGAGATCGAGAAACAGAGCTTTCTGCGTTTTAGTTTAATTTAAATTAGTTTCTCATGCCTCGAACTGTGTCTAAAATTAAAAAAAAACCCGCATCGCCTCGCTAAGCTATCAAAAAGCTGGCGGTCACATTTTCACTTCACATCATAAAGGTTGGCACATTTTTCTTTGAAACTTGACTGCCAGAATGGCTTTCACTAGGCAAAGAGTTTGAGGTAGATTGTATATGCTTTAGCTCCTAAACTTAAACTATAATAAATAACACTCCCTAGTCCATAGCAGTTCATTTAAAGCTTTTGTAAATTGGACGCCATATTTGTTAAACCTAATTAATCCCTCTGTGACTTCGACCGTCACCAATAATAGCTTGTTTAATTGTAAATTTAGGTTTAATATTAAATAAAGTATTAATAAATGACCCTGTGGAGTTTGTAAATAATTGTAAACAATGGAATTCGTTTAGTTGTAGGGTAGATAATACTGGAGTGTTAAATGGTGTGAGCTAAATGTGACAGATTCGAGATTACCAGTTATAAAAAACGGACGGTTTGTGACGCAATGTAATGTTATTAGCTGCGGACCCCCTTGCAAAGACACGTCGGGTAGCCATCGCTTTCCTATCTCTGTCGCTCCATGAGAGTAGGCTTGAGTGAGAAAGAATACGATGGCCAGAATAATCCTGCTGCGGTGACTTCGCAACGGTGTCTCATCCAATCTGTCGAGCACGGTATGAACTAGACATAAGAATTCATTTGGTTGAAACTATACTTAGTCCCGACGTTGGACGTAGCATAGTCAAATTCAATCCTATTTGTATAGTAAAAGATATTATTTTTGCTTAGGCTTGTACAAGTTTATAAATTGTGTGAATTTACTTGCAAAAAATAAATATTTTTGGTATGACACCGCAATGTATGTTAAAAATTTAACTTGTAAGCTTATCTCGGGGGTGTGTTGTTAGAAATTATTTAAACAAGTACATTATCCAGACAAAATAATCTGTAACCTCATAATAACAAGGGTGTTGTAAACACATTGAGCTTTTTACAGTTATATTACACAATATCTAAAATTAAGTCGCGTTCGTAATTAAAATTGTAGCTAAAATAATGAACGCATCCTAACACTGAAATAAAGCCGCCATTTTGATTGCATCCGAGTGAACAACAAAATGGCCGCTTGGGCGGTTTGTTTGGCGCCAGATTTACTGTTTTTTGTTGATTTTGATAAAAATAATGGTGAGATGAATGTTTATCGTATAGAGCGTACTGGGACCCACAAGTTTTCGAATTAACTCCCAAACGAGTTCCAAAGTTAAATGTGACAAGAAGGGTAAAATAATAAAAGTAATAATAGTGTTTTTTGTGTGTCTGTAACACTACAGCAAATAAGATACCTATCTATATAACACGGTAGAGAAAATGACCCTTTTGTGAACCTATACAGAAATGTAAAATTTTACCTACGCAATATTAGTGGTCAACGCACGCAAGTGACACTTCAATTCAAAAAGGCCAATTTCATCTACTGAAACTAGAATAAGGCGTTCGGGTTAGAAATCACAAACTAGCTTCAAAGTATATTTCAAATATTAGTATCAGTGTCGCTTCTCACTATATAAAACCTATGTCAGTATAAAAATACACTGAGCTGTTCTAATTATACGTAAAATAGTGTTAATCACACTTTAAAGTTAAGTAATTAAAAAAAAACATTATTTATACAAAATATAAATCGATATTTAAGGGCCCCTCAGTCGGCTGAGCGAAACTGCGTACGGGGTCTGTTTCACAAAGGTACATATCTTAAAATACAAATCAAGTTTGAAAACGGTCTCGTACTCTTGTACTATTATATGTAATAATGGGTGGATCAACTATTTCTTGTTGTTATTCTGTCCCGTCAGCGAGGGGACAAAAGTAGTTACACATAGTTTGTTAGAAGAAATGTTGTGTCACATTATACCAACATGCTTTTTAGATGACCAATCATAAAAAGGGCTTAAAAACTACCACAAAAATGTATGTTTGGCATATTTTTATCCTAGAAACTTACGGTTTAATGAGCGACTCAGGAGACCGTAACTATAGCAACGAGTGACAAGAAATAGTTGATTGACCCAAATAGTACAAGAGCTCGTACTCATTTCGTATTTTTCTCTGATTTGTAAAATATTTCTGTAGCTTCGTGAGACAGGCCGCGGGGCCCGACTAGGCGCAATAGATGTGAAAAATGCAAGCTTCGACTGCCTTTTATCAGATGAAGTATATGTCAATATTTTCTATAAAATGTAAACGTTTATATGTAGTTGGTTAGTTAGCTTCGGAATCCCTGTTTTTTAGCTCACTGTTGGAAATATAAACGATGGGAATAATGTTATATACTGTCATCGCTTTAACAGCTTAAAAGCCTTCAAACTGTGGCTTTTAATGAATACTTTTGTGAAATTAATAAAAAAATATTAATAAACACACGTATCGTCTTTTAATAACCCATGATCACGGTTTCCCATTCATCAAACCTACGCGTCTGTTCCAGACGAATTTTGGCGTGTTGCCTGTGCACAACATCTTTGGTGGCTGACCAGACCGATGCGAGAGCGACATGTTCGCCCACAGGCCAGACAAGAGAAGTCTGCGGATGTTGGTGCAGAACCGCCTTGGTGTCGTTTCTGTCTCTTGTCAGCAAGTGCCTTGAGCCAGGCTTCATCGCAATACTTTACGGTTTCCCATACAAACAGCAATACTGATTTCTACCATAATAATAATTATAAACATCGGCCGATTTTGAGCAATTATTGACATTTTGTCAGTCAACATGGTCAAACACGCAGGCTAGGTTTGAAGTTTTCTTTTTTAAAATGTATTTAATAAACTTAATTCTGTCCATGGTTTACTGATTACCTACAAAACTGATTTTGGTGATTATGTACTTCGAATTAGGTAAGCAACGTTGAAATGAAATCGTTTATTGCATGACCACAGCAAAAAAGCAAAAAAAAGCCGTTTTGAAAAGCAAAAAGTAAAAACCCAAACTTATAAAAATTGGTCGGAATCAGAAAGCATGGCAGAAACGTATCAAGAAAATTCCACGTACAGTCAACTGGATCACGTACAATACAATACAATACAAATATTCTTTATTGATCACCAAAAGCAGTACAGAGACATTACAAAAATAGAAAAACCACCAGATTGGAACCATTTCACAGTAAACGTCATAGTGACATCGCATTAATTAACAAGGATAGTCGCAATGACTTTTCCTTTGAAAAGGTTCCATGGTGACCTATGAATTAAATTCCTTGACTGTACGCGATTCAGTTTCCTTGACTGTACGGCCGGTTCATTTCGGATCTTCAGTATTGAAACCACATATTCTCTATTCATTATAAATATTTATTCATAATTATTACATTCGGGCATACCGGCCTAGATTACACTTGTACGAAAAACCACGTTACATCTCGACGTATTAAGGTACACCGTGGTTTCCCTCTAATAACATAAATCAAGCTTTAAACACAACAGGGCATAAAAACTAAGACAAGTGTAGACGAGGCTTTAATTTGGAATCGGTACCTCATAATTGATAAATTTCAACTTAAACTGAAAGTTTTCTATTGTTATTAAATAGATTACATTATTTAGTTACTGCTCCATTTAATACGTACAAATCAAAGGTATCGGTCTTATATCATTTTATATTATAATAGATACTTTATAGCACAGTCAAAGCTTTTTTTGGAAACTTCCGCCATGTGTCAAACTTCGCTCAGTGCCTAAAACGCAAATAAGCGTTCATTATGGTTCATAGTAACGCAACGTTATATGAACATCTAGTGGCTTTTAAAGCACATGTGAAAGTGAGAAAAACGCTCATATGCGTTCAAGGTACTGAATGCGTTAAAATTGAGGTAAGATGCCCCAGACATTGTCAAGTGCGGTTGATGTACGGTCTGATAAATCGTGCTCTTATGGCAAATTACATGAGAACACGAATTATCAGGTCATTATACTGTCTTTCATTCTGAGTCGACAATTATAGGACACGCATTAGCTGCACCTAGATTGTCCACTGACTGAATAAACCAGCTTAGGGTTCGATAGTAATACTTCTGTGGCGTATTTAGACTGTTTCTAAATAAAGTCTATACATAATATGTATCTGGTGTTGCAAACCAAGTTTAATTATTTCGATTTTTTTGTTAAATTTAATAAAAAATATTTCATTGTTGATTATTTAGATGAAAGCAAAAGGAAAAATAATAGTTAAATAGTAATCACTACTCACGTGACAGCTACAATAAATGTGTTGTATTGGCGATCAACGCATGTAAAAATCAATAAATATTCACCCAAGTTGTAGAAATTACTAAATAAAAGTAGATAGTAAGAGACAGAACTATCCGCCTCGCCAAAGAGCAGCATTTAAAAAGAACTGCTTTATTTGTAATTTTTATTCAAATCTACATAATTTGCTTCTGTTCTGTCATGACAGTCGACAGCAACAATAGCCAAGACACGATTAATAAGACAATAGCTAAAAGAAAATGCTTTTTTACATACTTCTAGTAAAACTCCTGGTAAAATGTGATGTGATTGTTTTACAACTATATAACTATTTTAATACTGGGCGTTATTCAGTTTGTCTGTATTTAAGTGTAGAGCTGTCATAGAGTAATAATAACTACTAGTGGGGAAACTCGGCCCTCTTAAGAGAGTAACGCGGTGCGGGGTCGCCCCCCACCCCTTTGGTCCACTCTATCAGAGTCAGGACGATCTGCAGTGCGCGTTGAGATTTAGCGCAGAAAGATGTACGCCCACGCCCACTATTAGAAATCATTACGCTATGGCACTATGATAAACATTGATATTTTATTTCGTTTTTTAACTCCAGAACTCGTGGACACTATGAACCACGTTCGAAGTAAGTACTATCATAAAGGTGCACAATCTATTAAATTATTTTGGTGTTATGTAAACCATTGATGAGCTATGCCAAATAAAGGGAAAAGTATTTTAAATATTGTAGATAGAAAATGTTTCTGAAAGAAGACTTCATTTTTATTTATAAAAGCAACTTAGACTACATTAAAGGATTTTTAATACTCCCTGTCTGAACCGGGAATCAACACCGACAAAAATAAAAAACCCGCATTTTCCCAAAAAATTTTTTTTAATAAAAAAATCTACCTACAATATAGTACACTGTACTGTATTCAGAGACGATTATCAACTTCAATTTAAGCAAATAATCGACTCGTTCCAATTAAAAATTTTGGCACGGGAAATAATCACAACAGATCGATTAAATTTAAATAGTCATCTCTGAGTACAAAAATAATGAAATAAATCTTTTTTTCATGGAGCAGTAACGCATGAGGAGGCAAACAGAATACTAAATGATATCTATACAAAATACAGAGCGCTCTATACGAACCTAACGTAAAATAACAGATCGCAGATGTGGTATCATCGTGGAGCATGCCTAGCGCAGGCATTTTGAAACTATAATTTAGCATTTGGTGTAAGTTTTGTGCTGCAACAAACGTCTCCAAGACGAAAGCGTCAAAATGAAAAGAAAAAATAGGAAACGAAAAAATGCATACGGCGTGTATTGCCAGTGTCAAACTAAACTACTATAAAGTGCCAGTAGCCATGTTGGACAGGAGATTATCTTGTTAGGTCAAATTTGTAAATTTAGTGAGAGTTGCACCAAGTTACTGTATCAGTATACTGTGATGTATTAGTATCGCTAGGATAATTTAAAGCGAACGCGTACGATACTTTTTTAATCTTACACCAGACGCTCCGATTAAGACTTAACAAATAAAAGGATTCAATGAGCGTAAAACATATGGAACGAATTCTCCGTCGTTTTTTCCACAGTACAAAAACAGAATAATTACGTATTTAGCAAAGCCTCTGGCTTTAAACTTTGTTACCAGAGACGGGATTTTTGTGATAAAACCTAAGACCGTCGCAATCTTCGAGCGCTGGATTTTTTATATCTATAATTGTGAAATAGAGGAAAACGTATTTTTGTAATTTTGTAAAATAAGAAAAATAAAGAAAATAAATCATAAATAGAGTGTAATTTAAGTAGTTTTTATCAACCGCTTTATTTTCTATTTCGCAACAGAACTATAGAAATCTATAAACAATCAGCACTTCGAAGATTGTGACAGTCTAATGTTTTGCCGCAAAAAATCTGATCTCTGTTTATTAAGGTGCAATTCCACCAGTGTACGGCACTGTGCTGCACATTATATGGCACGTTTGATGGACTAACGTGCGTTAAATATGAAGAAAAATCGTGACCAACATTTGCGTCACCAATTTTTTTATTATTATTTGCTTGTTTCAAAATGTCTACGCTTACCTTCTCAGTATGGAATAAATAGTCTATAGTGTATAATATATTAAAACAACAGCTTCCAGAGCTACGTTTTCTTCATTTGTGGTTGCGGTAGAGCATTAACCTGAAATAAAAAAGAAATGTTTCAAATGTGACTCTTTTTCTTTGTAAAAATAAGTAGTATACATAACAAAAAAAAGGAAGAAAATAACACACCCAACTGTTGAAAAACCTTCGAAATTGTCATTTCCAAGTTCAAAATCTCAATAGCCGAACCGATATTAATGAAACATGGCTAAGAAAAAGGATAGTAGCTTTCACAATAAAAACAGCAACAAAATCAGTTCATCTGTTTGAGAGCTACGATGCCACAGACAGGCAGACATTTGCGACAAACTTATAACACCCCTCTTTTTGCAGCGGGGGTTAAAATCCAAAAATAGCTGACAACAGCTTGTCGAAGAGTAGGTACAGTCACCAGCATTAATATCTGCCACAGCGGAGCGTGCAAAAATATCTGATACGTCCTTCCGGCCCTAGAAATAGAGTCGTATCAGATATTTATACACGCTTGTTGTGTCAGATATTGGTGCTGGTGACTGTACCCATAATAGAAAAACACTTATAAAATATTAGTACCATAGCACAAAGAGAGACAACTTTGTAATTATTTACATAAGCTAATGAAGCGGACGCGCTACGGTGTTAATGTGATGATTGTGATCTATGACCATGATGATTACTTTGCTACGACATGATATCCCAACCGCTCGGAAGTCGTCACGTTATTGCAGAGTTGATATTGTAGTCATGTTCAGAACAAAATTTACTAAAGACATGTTACAGCCTGCGGTAGGGAAGAGTAGTGGTGACCGTTAATGCGCGCAATTACAAAACAAGTTGACGGGGGCGACTGAGGGAAGCGCGGGGCGGGTGCTGGCAAGCGTAAACTGTAATAGCGTCTGTCACATGGGTAGAATTTAACGGTTAGCACTACACTTACGTACCGCCAGCTGAACATAGTGGGAAGAAAATTCGTTTTGCATGCATGCATATATGAAGGTAGTGGGGTAAAACCATAGGTTAAAAAGTGTCTGTCATATCCGAGTCTAGTGTTATCCCACTGTACATTACACGCCAAGTTAGTTTATGAAGAAAAATAATAGAAAGGGGCTGTTTCACCATCTATTGATTAGTGTTAACTGTCGGTTAGGTGTGATGCCGTCTCTATTTGTTTTGTTCAAATAGATGGAGACGGCATCACATTTAACCGTCGGTTAACGCTAATCAATGGATGGTGAAACAACCCCTAAATCTAGTAGAAACAAGTCGAGATAAAGCTTTTGTAAGGATTAGTCTCATGCCAAGCCTCATGCAGTTTCGATTAGAATTTAAATACGAATATTTTGCCATCGTTTTAAGAGATAGGGGATAAACAAATTTTAATTTTTTCGATGTCGATCCTTACCTGTGACGACTTTACATCCATCCATTTTGTTCAAAGAAGTTCGCTCTGCGCTGAAACAGATTGTTTACCTATAGAAAACTAATTTGGAACCGTGAGCGGGGTCTATATTGAAAATCGGCAGAGAGCAAAATTAAATGTTTTTAGTTAGTGTTGGGTACCCAAAAGACCCTATTAGGTACAAGTAATTCGCTGTATCTGTCTGTTTGTCTGTCACATGGCTTATGCTGTATCTTTTTAACAGTTACAATGACACTTAGAAGTGAAGTATTAAAGAGAGGACCAGAATCGTGTTTATTTGGTATGATCACATTCCGTACAAGATTCCGACTGACACTTGGCTTATTCTAATTTGTAAAGTTAAATTCCAAGATTATGTATCTATTCAAATTAGGACATATTCAAGTCTTTTTCTTAGATAGAGAAATTTTATAACAATGAGGAAAATAAGAATAAAGCGCTTATCGCTAATTGATATGCGATCAAAGTCAAATCTTTAATTTATGAGAATATCGCACATAAGTAAAAACATAAAAAAAATGTAAACAGAAATTTAAAAAATAGCAAGTTTTACAGGACATTCATTCAGCAAGGCGAGAAAAGATAAGATAAAATATTAGTACATTGATAATGATTGGAAAACATGGCTGTACAACATAATAGTGTAAGCACACTTATGTGTAACAATAGATAACAACAGTTCAACAACCAAGATAACTTCCGTTCATAAATAGAGACGTAAATAAATTAACGCATTCGCTACCGGCTCAGTTCAAAATCCAAAATGTTGCATTGCCGGGAGGCAGTGAATGCATTAATATTGAACCTTTCATTAAGGTTTGTCACGTGCAATATTATTTGGGGTAAAAAGAAAAGACGGTTTACCTGATGGAAAGCAATAACCACAACCACTACCTATTTGACACCGCAACTTGAGGGCAATACCAGATAGCCGACCCTTTCAGAAACATATTTTTCACGACCGTACCCCATTGGTTAGAGAACCTGACTACGAGGCTTGGAGTCCCGGGTTTGATCCATGGTTGAGGCAGATCTTGTAGGAAAAATACAAATATTTGTTCTCCAGTTTTGGGTGTTTAATATCTATTTAAGTTATGTATCTATCTATTTAAGCATGTTTATCCGTTGCTTAGTACCCAAAACACAAGCTTTGCTTACTTTGCGACTAGGTCAATTGGTGTCAAGTGTCCCGTGGTATTTATTTATTTACATATAGGATCTTTAAAGTTGAAGTTGTTTTGCTAAGGCATTTTGTACGAGGAAAAATAAAGCAATACTGGACAACCCATCAAGGTTAGAATGGCAGGACAAACAGTTCCTCAGAACACTGCATATGATGTATATGGTGCGGAATGAAAATGGAATCATTAAATTAATAAATATGACTGTAACTCCAAAGTTACAATAACTTGGTACAGATACCACCAATGCCATTGTACCTAGTATTTTTTAAGATCAGACACAAAAATAAAAAAAATAACACGACACGACATTACTTTTTACAATTCCAATGCTGTTTTCGTTTAATTCAAGAACGGGATCCATTTACAGTCGAAGGTATAAATATCTACAGAACAGACAGCGTCAAATATATGTATACACCGGCCTTAAGGTTAGTGGCATCAAATTCAACTGTTTGGTTAATGGCAACCGGTCGCTTTAGGTCCGGGTTAAGTTGAAGGGCGAGGGCGGCTCGCTCGCCTTCCTCGCCCTTCGTGAGGCTAGCAACCATTACTGCCCATTGGCAGGGGCAAAGTACACATTGTATCAGACCGGTGGTTAGTAGCATAAAGTTGTATAGATATGTTTGTCGCCTTGGTAACGGGCATATGTATTTATGCCCTTCACTGTATGTGTGACAGCAAAACATCTCATCTTAAAAAAAGTAGTTACAATGTGAGAAGCTCATAGCTCATACACTAGTCATGAAATCATTCCAGAATAATTCAGTAGATGTTTGGTTAAGTTTGAAAGTCGACAAATGTTTCCATTTAATACATTACATTAGATGTTCAAAGTGTAACGCGTTAAAGGTGTGACTTTATTAATCATACTAACATTTTCACTGTCCATCGCTTTCGCCACTGTCATGAGCTGATACTTGCGTGCATTACAGGTAATGCACAAATGTACCGAATCATCTATTTATGACGTCACGTAGACGTGGCAGAGCTAGTTTGACAGTGCATTACATGTAATGCACGGACAGTTAAAGTGCTAGCGTTACCGATACACGCAAAAGGTTGCGAGTGTATTTGTCTGTGTATATGGTTGTTGTTTGTTCTAGATTTTGGTGATATTCGGCACAGACAGTGCAGTCACCTTTAATCAATATCTGCCACACCAGATTGTGCAAAAATTTCTGTCAAAATCTACCCGCCCCGGAAAGAGAGTTATTCATATTTATGTAGGCTTTGCCTTTGGTAGAATGTCTCATCTTCTTTGCAACCGGAATCTCAAACTCTCCACAAGATGTCGCTTAGTGCGTTATGTTTTTTCCGTTCTTCTGTATGGAGTGGAAGCTTGGACGTTGACTCAAGCCATGTGCAAGAGGTTGGAAGCTTTCGAGATGTGGGTATACAGAAGAATGTTAAAGATATCATCGACGGATAGAGTAAGGAACGAAACGGTATTGCAGAGAATGAATAAAAGCTTGGAAGTGATGCGTACTATAAAACTGAGGAAGCTGTTGTATTTGGGGCATATAGTGCGTAACAACAAGTATGGTCTGCTTCAGCTTATTATCCAGGGGGTTCGGAATGAGTACCAGATCCCTCTTTCGAGCGGCAGTCTCTAAGGTTAGGATAGCCCTAATGATCGCCGACCTCCGATAGGAGATGGCACCGGAAGAAGAAGAATGTACCTACATGGATTATGAATGACTATATAGAGAACAGTTTGACACATCATAAAAAGCTTGAAATTAAAAGTTTTTCGAAGCCTTTATTTATTTTATATCGAGAGTGAACTAATAATTAATCATTAACATTTTTATTTTGTTTTATTAGTAGTTAACAATAATATACTGTTCCAAATGTTCAGTATTAAAATTGTGTCTTCGATCATTCAAAATATTTATATATGTGGGTATATAGTATTTGAATTTGGGTGTTATACATATTAGCATTTATTGCTTCTCGCAATCAATCATTCACTATCCTAACCAGAAATATTGCGAATCTAGTGAAAATAGAACGATAGGATGTTTTTTGTAGATTAGTGCTTACATTCGATTTGATCCAGCATTTAATGTTAGCAATACGACTGGGCGGAGGAAGATCGTAAATGTAACATTGTTGAAAAAAAAGAATGATAACATTTATTTAAGGTCTTTTACGAAAAAAACGGAATCTGAGACAAAATTTGTGGTATTTTTTTTATGAATTATATCGGGTTTTGTTCCGCGTACCTTTAACGAAGTCTAAAATATAATATTTGTGGTAGTACTGTAACACAGGCAGTTAGTCAAACTTCCTCAACAATCTACTGAAAAATTCAGAATGGAGAATGATTATGATTAATAACAGTGACCAACCCAGAAGCGAATGTCTACGCATAGCCAAGCATGAAGTGCTGAGGCGAGAACAGGAAACTTACAATTTGTCTTTATCATTACGACCGTCCCCGAAAATAGCATTTCTGGAGCCGAATTGCATTTTGGAAGACTTCTCGTGCTTGGCTGGAGAAAAACCAGAGTTATAACTTACCTTTATGGCGCCAAAGACGTAAAGCATTATAACGCTCGCCATTTAAAAGTAAAATCGATTCTCATAAAAAAATGTAATTTTTAGACGATGTCTGCTTTGCCTTTAACCAGGCGATTATGTAATTCTCTTGATTTATTAAAAATAAATAAAATATATAATTTTTAATAACTAATTAAGTGTTAAGCTTACCACTGTTTAGGACTCCTCCAAATGAGTTGAATTTTGGGGTTTCTTGTGAATGCTGTAACGTTAAAATGATGCATTAACTTTGACTCTTTTGGTCAGCGGACTGGAAGACGAGCTGTCGGTAGGCCTCCAACAAGATGGAGCAATGACCTGGTTTAAGATCGCATGATCGCGGTAGATGCGGAAAGCACAAGACCGGTCTGAGTAGAAAGCCTTGGGGGAGGCCTATGTCCAGCGGTGGACGACTTTCGGCTGATATGATGATGATGAACTTTAAATAAACTTGTATTTTTCCAAATCTATAAATGTCAGATATTTAAAATGTACAGATGAGAGGAAATTTAACGGAACTACAGATAAAGTGACAATCATAAAGATCAGAGTTGTCTAGGTGCATACCACCCCATTGTCAACCAAGTACAGATCAAATTAATAATATTCTTCCATCATAATATTATGTTGGATATCTTGCTCTCTCATTTAGTTTCAGTAAACTTTAGTAAGCTAGTTGAGAAAGCAAGATAAATACACGCACTTAAGCACGAGTACACGTGACGTCACGGGCCCCTACTCCTGAACTTTGACGCGCTTCATCTTTGTTTGACTGACAAAAACGTGTCCAATATTTTCAAACTGACAAACTAAATTGGGATGTCCCAATTTTTGACAACATATAATAAATCGAAAACCATTTGGAGAAATAGGCTTCGTGAAGCGTTTTCAGAAATCAGATTCCAAAAATGTGATAAACTGATTTAAATAAACAAAATTTAAGTAATGACCCTCATTTGACCCCTGGAGTATCTCGTCACTAATAAACTAATAAAGTCACTAATAAAGCAGGTCTACACTCTTAAGCAAATTGACAGTTTGAAATGTCCTGCTTATAATAGCAAAGAGTGACAAAGATAGAACTTTAATCACATGATGCGCAACTGGCCTTAAACAGTTGTCATTTATCGTAAAGTCCGAAATGTCCCAATGTATTTTTACAAATTAAATTATTAATTTACTATGTTACAAGTAAATATAAAAGAATTTAAATATCAGATTTTTAAAAATATATCTATTTATTATCACACCATTAAATAAACAAAGAAATAATCGAAGCTAAAAGAAAAGAAATAAAATAAAACTATTTGTCATGGTTCATTTAGGACCCTAAACCGTGCTTGAATTATTGACAAATTGTAATGCCACAGATTATGTTATGTACAACCTGAATTTTTCCAGGCAATGGAATGTGGCTGTCTCACTGTGACGTCATCCAGCGTATTTCGTAAAAAAATATAAAAAAATAAATACTGATCCAAATTCAAAATCAATGAAAATGGTTATCTTAAAATATCCTATTCTTTCCAAAAATAAGATAAAAACTATAGGTTACTTTTTTTGGTGCATCCCAATTGAATATTGTTTTACCTAGGACATTACCCAATCTTTGTTCAGCTCTCTGTTACTTCACTACGCATAATTAATGATCAGAACATAACTAACCTCCATTTCCTTTAAATTCTTCATGACTGTGCTAAAATCGTCTTCCGGTAGGTCATCAGTCTTCTCCCTCCGATGGTTCTCCGGCTTCTCCTTCGCACGCTCTTTAGGATTGGAGGAATGTTTCGCCTCCTTCTTGTGATTTGAATCAACACTCACTTTGTCTTTTGAAGGCACTGGGTCACACTTTTCATTGTTATGTTCACTTTTAGAGTCCTCAATAACTTCAACGTCACTGCTGCTGTCGTCGACTGCCACCACCGGCTCTGGCTGAACGTCTCCTAAAGGATCTAAGTCTGATATGATTACGATTTCTTTCTTCTTTTTAACTTCAGGCGGTCTTTTATCCGGCTTTGCAAATGTCGGGGAATGATGTACGGGGACTAAAGCAGGCCTGGGTATGTTGTTCTCCGCTACTCTCATGTTCTCTATTTGTTTTTTCGTAACTTCTTCTTTCGTTGTTGGACTAGGCGTTGGTTCTTTCTTGTTTGGCTGGTAACTCGTGTCTACATGCAAGGGAGAATCGACTCTTTTCTCTTTGACGTTCTGCGTTTTTTCCTTAGGTTTAAGCTTCTCTTTCTTAGCCATTTCGTTCAACATAGCGGGTGATTTTACTCTAAGTAGCGGTTCCTTTCTGTCCATAACAGTCGCGTTGATCATTTTCTTTTCTTTCTGGCTGACTACAGGTGTGATGGTTATACTGCCTATACTGTTCGGGACGTATTCTTCTTTACTTTTATCCGTCGCTTCTATTTTATCTGGTGTTTCGACTATTAGTTCTTTGCTTAGAGGGAAGCCGAATACGGTAGGGATTTTTGTTTTTTCCTTGTCTTCTTCGGTGTCAAGTGGCCGGAGTGTGGTGGTGACAGTGAGCGAGCTCGGGAAGGATATTTGTTCGGGCGCAGGCGCGGGCGGCGGAGGCGCGGGCGCGGGCGCGGGCGCGGGGGCAACGACTTGCGACGAGGGCCGTTGACGCTTCACGTCCGACACTTTCAGTTCTTTGTTGAGGCTGAAATATAAACGAGAGTTTGTTTAGTTTGAGTTATTTTATTATAAATAAATAAATTATTGCGAGTTTCACTTCGAATATTTTAATTATTTTTAAAAGCGTGTCGGACACGCCTAAGATAGGGTTCCGTAGCCGTTACAACAAAATAAAGTAATATTATTTTATGGATTTCGTATTTTGTAAGGAATCTTCGAAGTTTAAGTACATTTTATACCTTAGATTAGACCGCTATTTACTTCTAAAGTAGGTACTAATCATTCTCAAACAATCTTATAGTTTTCCTTCCAAGTTTGATATACCACTATGAATTAATTTTCAAACCAACAGTTAAGCTTTCACTAAAAATTTGCACTTAAAGTTGCTTAGTTGAATATTTCGCAAACAGATCACTGTGAGTCGTAAAATCGTCTTCACAGCCCTACCATGCTTTTTGACGGAAAGTCAATGCTGAAGATAGGAAGAAAAGCGTCAGGCCACGCCAGCCGGGCCCGGCCGCGCGCTGTGTGTGTGTGTGTGTGTGTCACTCACTCAGCCTGTCGCAGCAGCGTGGGCATGCGCACGAAGCCGGCTGGGAACAGCGGCAGCGCGCGTCGCAGCAGCACGGCGGGCGCGTCCGCACCGGCCAGCCGCGCCAGCCGCGCCAGCAGCGCCCGGCCGCGCGCTGTGTGTGTGTGTGTGTGTGTCACTCACTCAGCCTGTCGCAGCAGCGTGGGCATGCGCACGAAGCCGGCTGGGAACAGCGGCAGCGCGCGTCGCAGCAGCACGGCGGGCGCGTCCGCACCGGCCAGCCGCGCCAGCCGCGCCAGCAGCGCCCGGCCGCGCGCTGTGTGTGTGTGTGTGTGTGTGTCACTCACTCAGCCTGTCGCAGCAGCGTGGGCATGCGCACGAAGCCGGCTGGGAACAGCGGCAGCGCGCGTCGCAGCAGCACGGCGGGCGCGTCCGCACCGGCCAGCCGCGCCAGCCGCGCCAGCAGCGCCCGGCCGCGCGCTGTGTGTGTGTGTGTGTGTGTCACTCACTCAGCCTGTCGCAGCAGCGTGGGCATGCGCACGAAGCCGGCTGGAACAGCGGCAGCGCGCGTCGCAGCAGCACGGCGGGCGCGTCCGCACCGGCCAGCCGCGCCAGCCGCGCCAGCAGCGCCCGGCCGCGCGCTGTGTGTGTGTGTGTGTGTGTCACTCACTCAGCCTGTCGCAGCAGCGTGGGCATGCGCACGAAGCCGGCTGGGAACAGCGGCAGCGCGCGTCGCAGCAGCACGGCGGGCGCGTCCGCACCGGCCAGCCGCGCCAGCCGCGCCAGCAGCGCCCGGCCGCGCGCTGTGTGTGTGTGTGTGTGTGTCACTCACTCAGCCTGTCGCAGCAGCGTGGGCATGCGCACGAAGCCGGCTGGGAACAGCGGCAGCGCGCGTCGCAGCAGCACGGCGGGCGCGTCCGCACCGGCCAGCCGCGCCAGCCGCGCCAGCAGCGCCCGGCCGCGCGCTGTGTGTGTGTGTGTGTGTGTGTCACTCACTCAGCCTGTCGCAGCAGCGTGGGCATGCGCACGAAGCCGGCTGGGAACAGCGGCAGCGCGCGTCGCAGCAGCACGGCGGGCGCGTCCGCACCGGCCAGCCGCGCCAGCCGCGCCAGCAGCGCCCGGCCGCGCGCTGTGTGTGTGTGTGTGTGTGTGTCACTCACTCAGCCTGTCGCAGCAGCGTGGGCATGCGCACGAAGCCGGCTGGGAACAGCGGCAGCGCGCGTCGCAGCAGCACGGCGGGCGCGTCCGCACCGGCCAGCCGCGCCAGCCGCGCCAGCAGCGCCCGGCCGCGCGCTGTGTGTGTGTGTGTGTGTGTGTCACTCACTCAGCCTGTCGCAGCAGCGTGGGCATGCGCACGAAGCCGGCTGGGAACAGCGGCAGCGCGCGTCGCAGCAGCACGGCGGGCGCGTCCGCACCGGCCAGCCGCGCCAGCCGCGCCAGCAGCGCCCGGCCGCGCGCTGTGTGTGTGTGTGTGTGTGTGTCACTCACTCAGCCTGTCGCAGCAGCGTGGGCATGCGCACGAAGCCGGCTGGGAACAGCGGCAGCGCGCGTCGCAGCAGCACGGCGGGCGCGTCCGCACCGGCCAGCCGCGCCAGCCGCGCCAGCAGCGCCCGGCCGCGCGCTGTGTGTGTGTGTGTGTGTGTCACTCACTCAGCCTGTCGCAGCAGCGTGGGCATGCGCACGAAGCCGGCTGGGAACAGCGGCAGCGCGCGTCGCAGCAGCACGGCGGGCGCGTCCGCACCGGCCAGCCGCGCCAGCCGCGCCAGCAGCGCCCGGCCGCGCGCTGTGTGTGTGTGTGTGTGTGTGTCACTCACTCAGCCTGTCGCAGCAGCGTGGGCATGCGCACGAAGCCGGCTGGGAACAGCGGCAGCGCGCGTCGCAGCAGCACGGCGGGCGCGTCCGCACCGGCCAGCCGCGCCAGCCGCGCCAGCAGCGCCCGGCCGCGCGCTGTGTGTGTGTGTGTGTGTGTCACTCACTCAGCCTGTCGCAGCAGCGTGGGCATGCGCACGAAGCCGGCTGGGAACAGCGGCAGCGCGCGTCGCAGCAGCACGGCGGGCGCGTCCGCACCGGCCAGCCGCGCCAGCCGCGCCAGCAGCGCCCGGCCGCGCGCTGTGTGTGTGTGTGTGTGTCACTCACTCAGCCTGTCGCAGCAGCGTGGGCATGCGCACGAAGCCGGCTGGGAACAGCGGCAGCGCGCGTCGCAGCAGCACGGCGGGCGCGTCCGCACCGGCCAGCCGCGCCAGCCGCGCCAGCAGCGCCCGGCCGCGCGCTGTGTGTGTGTGTGTGTGTCACTCACTCAGCCTGTCGCAGCAGCGTGGGCATGCGCACGAAGCCGGCTGGGAACAGCGGCAGCGCGCGTCGCAGCAGCACGGCGGGCGCGTCCGCACCGGCCAGCCGCGCCAGCCGCGCCAGCAGCGCCCGGCCGCGCGCTGTGTGTGTGTGTGTGTGTGTCACTCACTCAGCCTGTCGCAGCAGCGTGGGCATGCGCACGAAGCCGGCTGGGAACAGCGGCAGCGCGCGTCGCAGCAGCACGGCGGGCGCGTCCGCACCGGCCAGCCGCGCCAGCCGCGCCAGCAGCGCCCGGCCGCGCGCTGTGTGTGTGTGTGTGTGTCACTCACTCAGCCTGTCGCAGCAGCGTGGGCATGCGCACGAAGCCGGCTGGGAACAGCGGCAGCGCGCGTCGCAGCAGCACGGCGGGCGCGTCCGCACCGGCCAGCCGCGCCAGCCGCGCCAGCAGCGCCCGGCCGCGCGCTGTGTGTGTGTGTGTGTGTGTCACTCACTCAGCCTGTCGCAGCAGCGTGGGCATGCGCACGAAGCCGGCTGGGAACAGCGGCAGCGCGCGTCGCAGCAGCACGGCGGGCGCGTCCGCACCGGCCAGCCGCGCCAGCCGCGCCAGCAGCGCCCGGCCGCGCGCTGTGTGTGTGTGTGTGTGTGTGGGTGTGTCGCTCACTCAGCCCGTCGCAGCAGCCGGCCAGCGCCCGCACGAAGCCGGCTGTGTGTGTGCGTCACTCGCGCGTGCAGCAACAGCAGCGGCGCGTCCCGCACCGGCCAGTGTGTGCCAGCCGCGCCAGCAGCGCCCGGCCGCGCGCTGTGTGTGTGTGTGTGTGTGTCACTCAGCCTGTCGCAGCAGCGTGGGCATGCGCACGAAGCCGGCTGGGAACAGCGGCAGCGCGCGTCGCAGCAGCACGGCGGGCGCGTCCGCACCGGCCAGCCGCGCCAGCCGCGCCAGCAGCGCCCGGCCGCGCGCTGTGTGTGTGTGTGTGTGTGTGTCACTCACTCAGCCTGTCGCAGCAGCGTGGGCATGCGCACGAAGCCGGCTGGGAACAGCGGCAGCGCGCGTCGCAGCAGCACGGCGGGCGCGTCCGCACCGGCCAGCCGCGCCAGCCGCGCCAGCAGCGCCCGGCCGCGCGCTGTGTGTGTGTGTGTGTGTGTGTCACTCACTCAGCCTGTCGCAGCAGCGTGGGCATGCGCACGAAGCCGGCTGGGAACAGCGGCAGCGCGCGTCGCAGCAGCACGGCGGGCGCGTCCGCACCGGCCAGCCGCGCCAGCCGCGCCAGCAGCGCCCGGCTGCGCGGGCACCACGGGAACCGACGCTTCGGGAGACGCTTCTCTATCGTCCGGCCGTCGGAGGCCACTTGGAGTTTCTTCCTGCAAAATAATAATGATATATTGTATTTCAATCCTATTTATGAAAAGTGTAAACAAAGAGGCCATTAACCCGACCACTGACATTTAGTGACGTGAAAACCTAGAACCTATTGCAATATAATTAATCTGTTCAGTAAATCGATTACTTTATTAATTGAATAGATGAAATTATTTTTGTGTATTTTATTATTTAAAATACTTCATTTAATTCCAAAGACTGCTTATCCATACTAATATTATAAATGCGAAAGTGTGTGTTTGTTTGTCCATCTTTCACGTCGAAAAGGAGCAACGGATCGACGTGATTTTTGGCATAGAGATAGTTTATGGGCGAGAGTGACATTTGCTACTTTTTAACCCCGGAATAATGCACAGTTCCCGAGGGAACAACGCGCGATAACCGAAACCACGCGGGCGAAGCCGCGGGCAAAAGCTAGTTCAATTATAAAAGCAGTAACTATTTTTTTAATTTTAAGGTGCTACTAATGTTGAAATTCAGACATTTGTCAAGAAAATCATAGTGAAATGAAAACTTGAATTAGTTTGTTTGACTGTACACAACCCAACCCAACAACCCTGTAGCCAACTTCCAAAAATGCAAAACTTTTTAGAGGAAATCATACATCTCAAGTATACATCACTGGATAAAAATTGTAATTAATTCAAACAGCTAAAATAAAATTGATTACCTCTCTTCCATGACCCTGTCGCATTCTTGCTGATAACTAGCCATCATGCTGGGCTGACGATCATCTATTAATGCTTTTAACCTGAAATAACATGAATTATAAATGAGCAAAAAAAATGGCTGCCTTAAAAAAAGTATTAAGGTTAAGGGTAAGGTTAAGTTAAGTCATGTGGTACTGATGTTTTATGCAACACCAATGAAAACCATGAAGTAATATTCGGGAGTTCGCAAGGGATTTTTCAAGTGATTGGGCGTTTTTCCATTAGCCGGCCCGGCACCGGGGAAGCAAAAATGTATGACAATGTATGGCTCGCTTATTCACTTACCGGCGCCGGCGTTGAGCCCCACCGGCGGCGCCGTCCACTCGGTGCTGGCCCGGCAAAACCTCGCCGGCAAAATGCCGGTGCCGTGCCGGTGCCAGGCCGGCCAATGGAAAAACACCCATTTCCTCCCACAGCAGGGTAGCCAACACTAGCTTTGCCTACCCTCAATGCACGCCATAGTCTTTAGGTGCTCCTGGCGTTCAAAGGATTACCCATAACTAACGTGACCATTTTTTTATGATTCAGAACGGGACATTAGTTTATTTAGTTTACATAGTATATTTATGGGCCATAACTACCTCTGCAGTGTTTCTACAATCTTTGCTTCTCTCTCCTCGGGCGTCAGCCGGCTAAAGTCGTCATCGGCGTCGTCGGGCGCCTTCCGCTTGTTGGCGGTGGCGGCGGCCGCGGGAGCGGGCGCCGGCGGGGCACTGGCGGCAGGAACTTCTGGAATTGGGCAGTTAACTCGTAGGCAACAAAAAACTCAGCGGCACAAAATTCGGCCCACTCTACACCGTGTTATTTTTATACATACATACATAAAATCACACCTCTTTCCCAACGGGGTAGGCAGAGACTACATCCTTCCACTTGCTACGATTCTGGCATACAACTCTCGCTTCCTCTACATTCATCAATCTTTTCATGCATGCACGTCGGTTTAGAGTACTCCTGACCCGACCTTTCTTCAGAACGTCCCCGATTTGATCCTGGTACGTCAGTCTAGGCCAAATGTAAGCCAAACAAATAATTACGAGTCGAAGTGGTTGCTATGGCCGAAATCGGTCGGTTTGTCATCATCGTCACAGGTCAAATGAAGTTAATTTCCTCAGGTTGTAGTGTAGGACCTTGTGCAAGGCCCGCCCGGATTGCTACCACCATCTTGCTCGCTAATCCTGCCGTGAGCCTACCCCTGGTGTTGCAGATGTTTATGGGCGGTGGTGATGTCTTACCATCAGGACACCCACTTGCTCGTTTTCCATCAAGCACAAAATAAAAAATAAAAAAACTTCCCATATCTCTGATGGAAACGGAGCCTAAGGACGCTATGGCTGTACAGATATTTATGTTGTTGACTGTGAGTGTACTCACGAGTATTATGGACAGGCTTGGCCGGGGCCGGGGCCGGGGCTGGTGCTGTGGGGGGGGTGTGCGCGGCGGGCTGCGTGAGCGCGCGCACGCGATGCAGCAGCTTGGCGCGGGAGGCGTGCAGCGCGCGCGCCGCCCGGCCCCACGCCGCGCGCTTGTGACGCGTCGCAGCGTTGCACGAACACAGCGCCTTCTCCAGGCTGCAACATTCATTCAATGAGGGCTATCGTTTTTTGTCTCACTAGATGGCGCACTGTTGCGTGAGGTTTTTAAGTATGACTTTCAAAGTCTGTTATACGGGCGTGAAAACAAAGTTTAGATTAAAATCATATTTAATACACCTTAAAACCGTGCGTAGCTCACCCAAAAACTATGAGATTTGACATTTCGGAGACCTCACGCTACACTAGCGCCTCAAGTGGCGAATTCATACGCGATAGCCCTCATTAAACCACATAATGCCCACATTCACATTATTCCAGTAAAATCGTGCCAGTGGCGATACATTGCGGGGTCACAATCCAAACGAGTTACACAAGATTGATCGAGATTCGCAGTGACATACTACTGGAACGGTTTTATTGGAATAATGTGAACCGGGCTTTACAAATGAAACGGATACAAAATTCTGATCTATTGTCAAGAAGACATTAATATCTAAGGTGTATTATAAAGTTAATGATTATATCATGGACAGGGATATTTGGAAATAATTCCGATCTGCATTAGCGATCCCTTCAAATAGCGAACCTACTGTGTTAAAAATAAAGTTGTGACATATAGATATCATTTAATAATATTGTAAATCTGTTCTCAACAGAGGTTTTTCCGAACCGGTGGTAGATTTTTTTTGACATTCATAAGTACTTGTTATAGCCAAAATTGAATAAAGATATTTTGACTTTGACTTTGAACCATACACTTTTAAGAAGTCACCGAGGAGACATTATCATGACAACAAGCTACACTAAAAAGATGATGAAATGTGTATTACAAATTGTTTCTTTTCAAACAAAATAAAATAAATATTTATGGGGACCCATACAACAAATGTTTTTTTTGCCGTTTTTTACTAATGTCTAATGAATGTTATATAGATGGTACGGTGCCCTTCGTGCGCGAGTTCGAATCGCACTTGGCCGATTTTATAAAGTATATTGACCTGATCAAATGTTTCTCATTGCTAGCAGTGAGCTGTGCTACGGGCAAGCCAGGATTCTCAGCCTTCTGCTTGCTGACTGCTGCCTCTATCAGCTCCAACACCAGAGCCACTGGCTGAGGCAGCTTCACTTCAGACTTTTCCACATCCCTGAAAGAAAAATACAAGAGTTATATGCGGCAGTATTAAACCCGTTCATTTTCTACAAAATTGAGTGGAACTATGACAAAGACAAAAATAAAAAAAGTCTTTCTCTTGCACTCTCATTGGAAATTGTATTTCACGCAAGGAACAATGCCGGGTGACTAAATCGCGAAATTGTTGTTTTTTTATTCAGATGACGAATTAGCTCGTTGAAGTAGCAATGAGGGTTTTCACAGAGGCGAAATGTCACTAGATGGCGTTAGTATCGTGAGGTCCGTTTGACGTTTGCTTGCGATTGGCTCATTTACTTATTCAACCAATGAGGGCTATCGCGTTTGAATTCGCCACTAGAGGCGCTAGTGTAGCTTGAGGTCTCCGAAATGTCAAATCTCATAGTTTTTGGGTGAGCTACGCGGGTTTATTTATAATTAGAATAATTTTGTGAATATTTTGGAATATCTGAAATTAATTATGGCAAATATGCGTTCCGGGGCAATGAATGTCTGTGTTTTGAGACAGTTTTGTCTTTCGGAAACCTTTGTCCTCCCTTTTTTCCGAACAAAACAGGGACTATGCAACACTGTGGCATGCTCGATATTTTTATGGTACGGTTTTAAGGTGTATTAAATATGATTTTAATCTAAACTTTGTTTTCACGCCCGTAATAAAAGACTTTGAAAGCCATACTTAAAAACCTCACGCAACAGTGCGCCATCTAGTGAGACAAAAAACGATAGCCCTCATTACGAGCAAACGTCAAACAGAGCTCACGCTACTAACGCCATCTAGCGATATTTCACCTCTGTGTAAACCCTCATTGGCAGGCCATATAACACGGAAAATAGATGGCCATCTGTTTTTTGTGGCCAAAAAGTTCTCGAATGGAGACCGTGAATCGGCAAACGCAGCGTAGGACGTCCACCAAGATGGTCTGGTTAAAGCCGCGGGTTCCCGGTGGATGCAGGGCGCTTCCAACCGAAGCAACTGGACGTATCCGGCAAGCCTGTGTCCAACAGTGGACGTCCAACAGCTGTTGATTCTCTTACCGTCGTGTTCTACGTTTCAAGAGACTTACCGCGAGCTATCAGAGGTGACGGCGTTCTCGGAGCTAGGAGCTGGCTTGGAGGCCGCGGAGTCCGAGTGAGAAGTGCGAGAGTCCGCGCTCTCCGCGTCGCCGTGCCCATTATCTGCGACAATAAGGCAATTTTGAACTTCCAACTGATACTAATTATTATACCTACGTAGGTATAGCGTGTCAGGAATCTTAATGAGAGATTAAGGGGCTGTTTCACCATCCATTGATTAGTGTTAACTGACGGTTAAATGTGATGCCATCTCTATTTCTTTTGTTCGAATAGACGGAGACGGCATCACATTTAACCGTCAGTTAACACTAATCAATGGATGGTGAAACACCCCTAAATAGATATTGATCACCTTCTGATAAAACACATTATAAACACATGTCAAGATATTCACAAAAGGATGCTCAAAATAAATGTATCATCCCAGCTTATATACGTCCCAGTGCTGGCCACAGGCCTCCCCTCAGAATGAGAGGGCTTGGGTGGGAAGTAGTCCAGTGGGAACTTCACACACACCATTGAATTGCTTCGCACGTTTGTGTAGGTTTCCTCACGATGTTTTCCTTCACCGTAAAGCTCGTGGTAAATTTCAAATGTAATTCCACACATTAATTTGGAAAAACTCACGAGGTGCGGGCCGGGGTTTGAACCCACGATCGTCTGCTAGAGAGGCCATAGGTCAAACCGCTCAGCCACCACGGCTTACAAAAAATAAATAGTGTATAAGAGTGACGGCGAAGTGTGAGTATGTGACCAGAGGTACGAGACTAGGTTTGAACCCACGATTCTCTATACAATTAGACTAGTTTAGGGTCCTTCTATTAATCATGTTATCTTGATATCTTCTTCTATCTTGATCTTCCACAAAATAGAGCAAACATACATTAGAATATTTGATCTGAGGCCCTGTCTAACACTTGCAATCACTGTCTCACGGTAAAAGACGAGGGTAGAACGAGGAATGCGATCGCGAACTGTCAGCCATATACCAAAACTCGAACTTCGTATGTTGCCGTCCCGCTGACGCTTATGTCATTTAATACGCGAGTGAAAGGGACGGTGCGATACGAACTACGATTTGCGAGTTTCGTAGTAGCCCCTCTGTTCCTTGGAGTCGAGTGATAAAATAAACGAAACAATACCGTCCGAAGTCTGCTTCCCTGATGTGGCAGCCGATGAGTCCGTTCTTCTGATTTTCTTCGCCTTCTTTTTATCAACATCTTTGTTTTTCTAAAACAATAACGACATTATGACAGTATGCATCGAAGTATAGGTATTTTGTCTCTACTGAAAAATTTAAAAATTGCACCAGCAGAATTGATTTGGCAATCAAAATAATTAAATTACTTAAATTTATTGTATCAGGCGTTATTTTGCGGAGGTCCACACAAATCTTATCTTCTATCTATTACATTATCTATTGTTATTCTATTCTATTTTATCTTATGATAATTAAGATCGCGGGTGAGCAAAGTTATTATTTGTAGCTCATTAAACTAATTATGTACTTTTACTATCAATTAAATTATAATTATTTTTATACAACTATTCTAAATCATCTGAATACATTTCGTTGCTGATTTATCCGATTGCTCTGATTGCATCATTTCAATAAAATCATAGTTCCTCAAAGAACCTTACATTCCTTAGCAATGTTATTTTTTCATTAACTTTATATGGATCCAAACAGTAAGCATACGCTTCCGTTTTAAACAAATAATTTATCCATCTACTTAAATCAATTCATATTTGATGGATGTTAAATTGAGAACTTCCTTCTTGTTTAAATTTGGTTAAAATAGAAAATTTACCTTCTTTCGGTGCTCGTTATGTGAATGCACCTCCCCATTGGGTATTACAGCCTTCGGTTCCTTCTCATCAGTACTGGAGTCCGATGAACTCTCAGAGGACTCCTCCTCGCCGCTGCTGCTTGATGAAATACGTCTCTGTGGAAGTAACAACACTGACTTACATACTATGCGTACCTAGTTTAAACTAGTGCAAGAGACATTAAATTACGAAGGCTTTCTTTTTTGAAAATCATACAAGATAGGCATTGTATATTCTATGACGGAGCTGATGCCGTAAGCACAAGCTATTTATACCAAAATTTTGACATTACTTTTTTTGCATAAACATTGATAGTTTACACATAATTTGCCTCTTCTGGGGATTGAAACTGCTCCACCAGCTTCATAATTAGATTCTCTAACCACTATCGAATGCCAACTACTCATTTTAGTTCATATACAATATATTGAATAAAATCGGTATTGTGTAATAATAATAATAGAATATTAAAACTATGCTTCGGCTCTGGTTTCATCTAGAAAAACTATGTTTGAATCTGATATTTTTAAATATATGTACCCAATGTACCTTATTTCTTCTTCCATTCTCAGCATCAGAAGTTAATCGGTTCTCCGGGACATTCTTGAACTCCAAGGAACCGCTGTTGATGTAGAATCCTCCATAGAAAGTGTCGCATTCAGGCGGCACTATCTCATCATACTGGAAGCAATTAAAGCAATAATTATATGTAAATTAAGCTTTTAATTAAAATAGTCCTAATTCTTTTTTCATTTACTCTTGTCTTAGGCAATAGGTAAACAATATTGATATGTCTTTTTAGTGTAAAATACTTTTTCAAAATAAGTATTATAAAAATAATACTTTAACCTTATTGTAAAAAGCGAGAAAAAGGTTAAACAAGTGGGTCATTTTCAGTGATTTTTGAAGCATAAAAAACCAGCATTTTATTAAATAGCCTACAGTATGTATACTGTTTCTTCAATACAATAACCATGAATAAATTCACGCGTACTGCATACAATACAATTTATACAATTCATGAGGAGCATTGTCCATAGCATAATTATCGAATATTTATTTATACAAGTGTAAGTTACGCGCATTTACAAAATTTAGCACATTTTTGTAGTAATTAAAATAACATTTATTATTGAACCAGTTTGACACTTTTTGAGGTGCAACAAATTCAGCTATTCATATAAATACTAATATTATAAATGCGAAAGTATGTTTGTCCGTCTTTCACGTCGAAACGAATCGACGGATCGACGTGATTTTTGGCATAGAGATAGTTTATAGGCCAGAGAGTGACATTGGCTGCTTTTTATAATAGCGCGTGATAACCGAATTCCACGAGGACAAATCGGCGGGCAAAAGCTAGTCATATATTATATTGTAACTAGGTTTTGCCCACGACGTCGTCTGCGTAGAATTCGGCTATCGCGCGCTGTTCCTTCGGGAAATGTGCATATTCCGGGATAAATAGTAGCCTATCTCTATGGCAAAAATCACGTCGATCCGTCGTTTCTTTTCCACGTGAAAGACCGACAAACATACGCACTTTCACATTTATAATATTACTAGCTTTTGCCCGCGGCTTCGCCCGCGTGGAATTCGGTTATCACGCGCTGTTTCCTCGAGAACTGGTCACTTTTCCGGGGTAAAAAGTAGCCTATGTCACTCTCTGGCCCATAAACTATCTCTATGCCAAAAATCAAGTCGATACAAACATACAAACACACTTTCGCATTTATAATAATATTAGTAATAGTATGGATTTGTTGTACCTCAAAATGTCTCAAACTGGTTGAATAACATAAGAAAGTCCCGAAAACGCATATATGCGTTCGCGGCACTTAATGCCTTAATACTTACATTATCTGTGTTGTCAATGAATGAGTCATTGTCATCATAACCGGCCCCAATGTCCGCAAAATCATCATTTTTCGTGCGGCCTTTCCTTCCATATGTACTTTTGCCCCCCTGCAATTAAATAAACAAAATAAATAAATATCATGGGACAACTGACATCTACCCAAACCAAGCAAAGCTTTGTACTATGGGTACCGGGGTTACCTAGTAAACATTCTTATATTTTCCTACTAATATTATAAATGTGAAAGTTTGTGAGTGAGTGAGTGAGTGAGTGAGTATGTTTGTTACTTCTTCACGCTGAAACGGCTCTACGGATTTGGATGAAATTTGGCGAAAAGTTAGTTTATAACCTGGATTAAAACATAGGATACTTTTTATCCCGATATTCCCACGGGATAGGGATAAAATCTCGAAATAATAACCGCTGGGCTTAGAGTCATGAAATTTGGTAACGAGGTAGTTGGACGTCTGGAATAACACATAAGCGACTAATTGACCCGATATTCCCACGGGATACCTAGGGATAAATCTCGAAATAACAACCACTGGCTTAGAGCCAAGAAATTTGGCATGTAGGTAGCTGGACCTCTGAAAATAACGCAGAAGCTATTTTTTTACTCCGATATTCCCACGGGATAGGGATAAAATCTTAAAATAATAACCGCTGAGCTGAGAGTCATGAAATTTGGTATGTAGGTAGTTGGACGTCTGGAATAACACATAGGCAACTTTTTGGCCCGATATTCCCACGGGATACCTAGGGATAAAATCTTGAAATAACAACCACTGGGCTTAGAGCCATGAAATTTAGTATGTAGGTAGCTGGACCTCTGGAATAACACATACGCTACTTTTTATCCCGATATTTCCACGGGATAGGATTAAATCTCGAAATAATAACCGCTGGGCTTAGAGTCATGAAATTTGGTATGTAGGTAGCTGGACGTCTAGAATAACACATAAGCGACTTTTTGACCCGATATTCCCACGGGATACTTAGGGATAATATCTTGAAATAACAACCACTGGGCTTAGAGCCATGAAATTTGGTATGTAGGTAGCTGGACCTCCGGAATAACACATAAGCTATTTTTTATTCCGATATTCCTACGGGATAGGGATAAAATCTCGAAATAATAACCACTGGGCTTAGAGTCATGAAATTTGGTATGTAGGTAGCTGGATGTCTAGAAAAACACATAGACGATTTTTTGACACGATATTCCCACGGGATACCTAGGGATAAAATGTCGAAATAACAACCGCTGGGCTTAGAGGCATGAAATTTGGTATGTAGGTAGCCGGACGTCTGGAATAACACATACGCTACTTTTTCCCGATATTCCCACGGGATAGTTTTGTAACTAAGGGACCCCATACATCCCTATATTATTATTATATTATTTTTATTTTGTATTTATTTCTTTAATTGTATACTGTAGTTTTTAAGTATTTTATTTTGAAAAAATGACTTTCTGCCAAGTTTCTTGCGGCGCATTCTTCTTGGCAATGATGGTCTTTCCGAAAGCGCTGGTAGTTTAAAAAAAAAGTGTAAAAGTGCCCATTGCGGCCTATTTACTGAATGAATGAATTTGAATTTTAAATTTGAATTTGGATTGGGAAAAAATTTGAAATTTCAGCACTGGGTTTTAGGGTCTTGAATTTTGTACAGTCATTCACAACACAACCTCAATGAAGACCACGATATAAATTTTGAAAATTTCCAGGGGAATTTTGTAAAATCCCGAAAATTGGAATTGCAACTACCAGACCGAAAAGTTTACGCGTGCGAAGCCGCGGGTAAAAGCTAGTAAATATATAATATTAAGCCACTAAGACTCGAGACAAAAAAGCAAACTTTCATATCATTCATAAAAATATTTGTCCCAACCGGGGATTGAACCCAGGATCTCAATCTTCTTGTCAGGTTCTCTAACTACTTGACTATCTTGTCATGACGTTGGCTTTCCCGTCGGTAATTATCATTATTGTTTTAAATGTTAGGTTGTACAGGCATCAGCTCGCACATTTCCGTGCAAGTAGCTCACCTGCTCGAGTCCTATTTATATGAACTAAACTAGAAATAAAATCTGCAATCCACAGGCATGTCTAATCTGGGCTTAATATGTCTGGTGAAAAACATTTCTCAAGCTTTTTCAAGATTTTTTATGGTACTTGCATTGTCATCTTGACAACCACACTTTTCATTCAATTAAATGTATTCAGATGAAAAAGCAAACACAATTTTTAATTTATTTTACCAATAAAAATCAAGTGGTCTTATATGAAAGTTATTATTATTAAGTTATACAAATCGACTTACATATTTTTGTTCAAACTTCTTGGCAACCCGTTCCACATCATCATCATTGTCTGAAAATGGATCTGCCTTGTTGGTTTTACCATTTTCAACTATCTTCTTTCTCTGAAATCAAATTAAGCGACATATTAACACCTAGCCTATTCCTTTCCCATACAGAAGCCGAACTTATTCTCAATGTTATTGTTTCTTGTCTATGTTATACTATGTAATAAATGCAAAGGTTTATGAGTGTGTGAGGTGTTTGTTACTGCTTCATTTTAAAACAGCTTTAATTTTTTTTTAAGTTTCTATTTGGTATGTGGCATGTAGAAGACGCCCCAGTAAAAAAAAAGTCATGAAATATGGCATAGTTGTTTGTAATGCAATGTGAAAGAAAACTGCAATGTAATCTTTGGGAATTCCCATGGGGATTTTAGTTTGCTATTCCTTCAAGCTATAATGTCTGAATAGTTTTGAATGAAATCTGGAATGACGTCTCAAATAACAAATAGGCTACTTTTTATCAGGATGAAATCTCAAAATTTCAAGTGCTATGATTATACTCTGTTTAATTTAAGGTTTGAATTAACGGCACTGGCGTATCGAGTTATTGTGGCCTGGATTTTTGTTTGTGTGAAGATATCAGTATTATAGAATTTTGAGTTGGTAACTCAACATCCTGGGGAGGGTAATAGACCATACTGGGGTGGGCACGGCCCACCCGGCCCCCCTCTATATACACCTATAATAAACAGTCAAGATGTACCACATGTTGCACGGTTTTTTCGAACATAAATTAAATAACATGAATTTATTAGCAATATTTATTGTTTATTTTTACTATTGAAGTTAACACAGTTTTAAATAGTTTCATTTAAAAACGTGTGCAATTTTTTAAAAATGCAACGGATATCCGGCAACTATTTTACTATTCGGCCGAATACCGGATAGTTGAGTATTATCTGGCCGGATACCGGATGGTAAAAAACTTATAGTCATGATTAAAAACTGGTATTTATTTATTAATTTATTTATCAATTATTGACATCAGTTTATATTCCAAGGGGATGTTCCACCACCCATTGATTAATTTTAACTGACGGATAAATGTGATACCGTCTAGCGTCTATTCAAACAAAACAAACAGAAACAACATCATATTTATATGTCAGTTAAAATTAATCATGGGTGGTGAAACAGCCCCTAAGTTAATTAATTATACTCTACAAGTTGCAACCTGCAAGAGGTGGCATGCGAATATCTGGTATCCGGCCAAACCGCTATCCGTTTCATCTACAAATTTTACCGTTCAGTTTCAAATGTTAAAATAGACCCTTATCACAAATTGAAAATACAAACTGAAATAAAGATGCACAGAAAAACCAGAAAAATAAGACCAGCACTGGGAATCGAACCCAGGTCCTCGGCATTCCGTGCCGCGTGCTGTACCGCTACACCACTGCTGGACAACGGTACAGACACGAATTTCCCCTATTCACCACACATCTCAGCTTGTTTGTTTCTTATTTAGCCACTTAAGCAGTGACGTTAGCGACATCTATACCGTAGCCCTCATTGAGAAACTTTCGGCACTCCATTGGAACTATTTGGAACTAACCGCTCACCCGGACAAGAGATATTGTTATCAAGCAATCAAATTAAGATTGCTTTTTGGAATCTAAATGTCACTAGCGTCACTGCTTAAGTGGCTAAATAAGAAACAAACAAGCTGAGATGTGTGGTGCATAGGGGAAATTTGTGTCTGTACCGTTGTCCAGCAGTGGTGTAGCGGTATAGCACGCAGCACGGAATGCCGAGAACCTGGGTTCGATTCCCAGTGCTGGTCTTATTTTGCTGGTTTTTCTGTGCATCTATATTTCAGTTTGTATTTTCAATTTAGGTTTTACGGGATGACCGTAAAAGTAAAAATTTGGAATTTAAATAAAAAATACAAAAAGATTCCAAAAAACCAATCTTAGACCCTTATCACATCATTAAGAAAATTTTACTAATGAAAGTATTACCACATCAATCTTCAAACAAAATATAATCTGTTCAAATTATCATCATCATAAAACATACTTAAGGTTTAGTGTAAATTCTCAAATAACGCACGTATAAACGCATTTTTGCCATAGAGAGAGACGCAGTTATACGATAGAGCGGGAACATGAAGTAGCTCTCACTTGCACACGCCTGCATCTCCTTGTTCGCGAGAGCGAAAAAGATGCACGATATCGTTTTATCATGTGAATGACAGAGAAGCAATGGCCAATGACCGACACCCCGACACGCTTATCGGCCAATTAGAGAGAGACAGACTTACCGGCTGAGCGCGGGAGAATCGCTAACTGCTGGCACAAAGGTGCGATAGATAGACAAAAAAACCATCATCATCAAGAACTTACTTCAAAAACTACGATTCCCTATTCCTACTATAAAATCTAGACTAGAACAAACTACAAAAATAACATAAAACCCAAAACAACAACAAAAAATACAGTCCGGCACGCGTAATGTAGAATTACAAAGTCAAAGGCGCCATCTATTAACCCAATCTATAAATAGACTGACAGGTCGCGCAAATAAAATAACCTCTAAAATATACATACTACGTTAAATAATTACACCCATTCCATCATTTACATAACCTGGCCCACACAACTAAATCGCAATGTCAATCATTCACGCGCACACAACTGCAACTAACACTTAACCTCTCCTATATACTTAACCATCATACATAACGGCAATCGATAGTAACGACCAAAATATTATCCACTATAATACATAAATAAGCACCCCAATGCCGAACCCTGCATATTTCCAAGCTATACATTTCAACTCGGCCGCATTATAGTATGATGTTTGCAAACAAAGTAAATAAGCACTAAATATCTGTAAGATCACTGCATAGGCAATAAGCCATTTAAAATAAAAAAAAAGGAATAAAAATACACCTCAACTGTGTGTAAGAGCAGCACGACGATACGGGCATACCTAGACAAGTACATACATCCGCTATCTCATTATATACATCGATATCTATTACCTATATACCCAAAAGTTATAGCAAACAGCTGTTAATTCTTTCTAATGAAATCAATTTAAAAGTTAGAGAAAAAATAACCTAACAACACGATAGACTATCACTCAAAACAACACTGCATTCGGCGGGCTAACCTAGGTCACAAAGGTAGGACTTTCGCCAGCTAATTACTGTCCTACGTGTTTATGGTTTCGTCAGCAGTCATGCGACGTGGTGCTAATAATAATAATACAAGATAAACGCAAATTTTCCCACAAAAACTACGAAATCGAAATGTTCTTCACAATCAAAACATTACTCTCGTATGTCCTAGGTTGACAACGATCATTCTAAGATTGTTGCAAACATGGCGACCGCTATCTGAGCTTCTCGTGCAGCTCGTGGACGCGAATTCATGTAACAAACCTAATACAAAGCACTGTAACGTAAGCAAAAAATATCCTAAAACGATCTCAGTTCGCCTCATTTCTAAGCAGCTGTGCTCATCAACCCTTCAAGTTACACGCTTAATTTATTTTAGACAGATTCCCTGATCTATAAGGAGCTGGAAAACCAGTATGGTTGCGTAAATTGCTATGATTTTCTGTTATAACTTACGTCTTCTGCAATGACTAGTTCCTTGTAATTCAACTCTGGATATTTACTTTCGTTGCTTTCATCCAGATTTATAGTTAATCTCACTGTTTTACACACACTATTCTTTGCACTTTTAGGGGCACCCACTGTTATAAGAGTAGCACGTTTAGGGTCCGACATTTTTTACCAAATTCTAGCATAAAATGATTTTTTTCAAGGCATGACACGGCCTGCATTTTCAAACAGTGTAGCACATTTCCACCATGTTGGAATTCATTGTTTGGGTTGTGAGCGCCGCGGATGGAAGGCGAACTAATATTAAGTTACGTGTTTATTATCATAGATGGCAACATTTGTTGCTTGCAAATGACAACAGATGTCCTCATAGTCGTTCAAAACTTCTTTTGATTCCTATATAAATAAACTTAACATTTTAATAAAAGACAGTTTGACAATCAATTAATTACAACTGCATTAGATCATGGATCTTACGAGCTTATTTATTTCGCCAAGTAATTTATAAGTTTAATATTGAAAGCTGTCATTTTGCCCTCATTGAATTCGACGCTACAAGTCAAGTATTGAGCTAAACGATTTTGCTTGTTACCACTAGATGGCACTTTTCTCAAGTTAAGAATGAAATCTGCTTTATCCACCAAGAAAATTTAAATTTTCGTTGGTCTTTGTTTGAACACAGAGTTGGAGTGAAGTACTAAAGAAATCAGAAAAAAATATTCATTATCAAAGAGGTGGATCAATAAAATTTTGACCATGTCGTCTAATGCCAGTTATATTTATGTATTTATTAATTAATTATGGCAGTTATTTACTTAATTTAATAGCCATAGGTGTAGAGTAGGATGGGAGTAATCGGTTAGATTAAACTCAAATAAATGATAGTCGCGGATTGAATGCCAGCAGGCAGTAAGGTGGGCACCAGCGGAGCGGCGAGCGAGTTCTTTGCTCATTGCGCGGCAGAGACGATCTACCTACGCTACACAGTGGCTACCTGAGGGAGGGCCTACTCTGACTGAAGTTCGAAAATCGAAGTTCGTATCGTATCGTCCCTCTCGTTCTCGTATTAAATAGTATAAGTGTCAGAGGGACCGCACGACACGAACTTCGAGTTTCGAGTTTCGTAGTACCTAGCCGCTGGCAGAAAATGCATTTCAATTCAACAGAGAAAACGCTCGCTCGCTATCTTCCAGTCCGCAGCCTTCTAAGGGCCGCATACACTCTGAAAATAATTCCGTTTCGGAATTTCGTAGTAATACCTACTATCCCTACTAATATTATAAATGCGAAAGTAACTCTGTCTGTCTGTCTGTCTGTCTGTTACGCTTTCACGTCGAAACCACTGAACCGATTTTGATGAAATTTGGTATATAGGTATTTTGAACCCCAAGGATCAATATAGGATACCTTTTATTCCGATAGAGGGCACCACCGCGCGATAACCTAGATCCGCGCAGACGAAGTCGCTGGCATAAGCTAGTACCTACTATATATAATAATATCGATACATTGTAGTAATATGTACATCATCATCTTCATCCCATCCTATATACATCCCACTGCTGGGCACAGGCCTCCTCTCAGAACAAGAGGGCTTGTACTCTGTGTGTCTGCTGTGTTGGCTGCTTGTGTTATTGTAATATGTAATTTACTTAATTAATTATGTTGAAAGTGAAAAAATCAAGATGACTAAATAATAATAGTAGGTACCTGGAAGTGACTTTTAATAGGTAGTTTCCTGAGCGACGGAGCTTTTCTTTTATTAATCGTATTAAAAAAAGCTTTTGAAATAAAACGTAAACCACCAAATAAGATATATCCCGCCAAAAACATTCTGTAACAAGAGCGTGTCGGACACGCCCAAAATAGGGTTCCGTAGACATTACGAAAAAATTAAGTAATATCTTTCTAAGGATTTCGTAGTTTATACGGAATCTTCCAAGTTTAGGTATATTTTATACCTTAGGCTGCTATTAACTCTTAAACTACTAATACTTCTCAAGCAAACTGAGCCGTTATAGTTTTCCTTGTAAGTTTGATATACTTACAACCACTGCGAATTTTTTCAAATTTTTCCACCCACCGGTTTAGATTTTAGAGGGGGGGGGGTTTGGGGGGGACGCCATATTTTAAAGAAAATTTGCACTTTAAAGTTGAATATTTCGCAAACAACTCACTGAATCGAAAAATCGTCTTAGAAAATCCCCAATTTAAAATATTTGTCTTTGGATCGTTGCTGAGTCAATAGAAACTAAGTGCTCTGCCCCAATTTGAATAAATTGAAGTTATTAAAAAAGGCCACTATCCGCAAAAAGTGGGGAGATAACGAAAAGAAGTTTCAAGTTAGATGCGTTAGTAAGAATATTTTTTTGCGTCCTTCCCCCTCTAAAATCTAAACCGGTGGGTGGAAAATTTTGAAAAAATCCAGAATGGTAATGGTAGTAATTAGTATATCAAACTTTCAAGGAAAACTATAACGGCTAAGTTTGTTTGAGAATTATTAGTAGTTTAAGAGTAAATAGCAGCCTAAGGTACTATAAAATATACGTTTATGTTTGTTTTTTATGGCGTTAAATAAATGTATTTTCTTTCTTTCTTTCTTTCTTTCTAAAATATACCTAAACTTGGAAGATTCCGTATAAAATACGAAATTCTTAGAAAAATATTACTTATTTTTTTCGTAATGGCTACGGAACCCTATTTTGGGCGTGTCCAACACGCTCTTGGCCGGTTTTTATTGCTTTAAATTTAAGACCATTGTAACCAAAACTTATTGCAAATAAATGAATTATGAATTATTACCATCAGGCGTGTTTGGTCAAACTCGAGACTATTTCTGAGTAAAAAAAACCTTGTCCACATCTACGCTTCTGAGCATCTACATCTGATAGTCCTTAAGAAGGGTATTTTTGGAAAACGCTGATGACTTGGACATTATGAAACCAAGATTCCTATTAAGATACGGGACATTAGTCTCACTTAAGACTCGTTTAGTTTTCGTTCCAGTAGCTGGCAGTGTTTAGGTAGTGTCCAATTTCGCTTTATTTTTTAGAGTTCCATGCTAGCTATGTACAGGAGGACTGAGTCACGTACCACGGTGGAACCTTGTCACGATCAATTCGCTTTCAGTTTGATAATTATATGGAACTTGTCGGTGCGGTTTTTGGACATGTTTTAACATAGTGCAGCCTGAATGGAGGATGGAAATGTAAAAAATATCATATTTGAGCCAAAGCTCACAGAATTACAACAATACAATACAACAACGCTTTATTGAACATCAACAAATAGTAAGCGTGTGTGAACGTACCTTTACAGAGCGATGTTGTTAGTGTTGTGTGCTACCCTACATTTGACAGTTGTAATGATGATGAAAACGCGGGTAGTTGTGTGCCGGTGTCAGTTTCGTCGGGTAGTCGCGCGAGCAGAGCAGCGGCGCGCAGTGCGCGTGTTGCAGCAGCCGCTGAGTCGCGTTGCTCCGAAGACGAAGGGCTACGGATTAGCCCGAAACATGTCGAGCTAAACTCGATTTAAGACGTGAGTTATCCGGGTCATTATATTTAATAAATAGTAAGCAGTACAAAAAACACATATTAGTATTGAGATTTACCGCATTTACATAATTTTTATAAAGTCTTTGCTTTGTCTGAGAAGAATTCGATTATTGTTATTCTTCGGGGCTGTGCAAATTTCCGTGGTAAAAACTATACAATCTTGGTTCTAAAGTGGTAACAGACAAACAGTTTAATTTCGCAATTTATAATATTAATGTATATTCATGGCGTATAAATAATACACGCGGATAAAAATTTAAAATGTCTAGATCTATGTAACTAAAAATACAAACTGAGACATATTGGATGCACAGAAAAACCAGAAAAAGAGACCAGCGCTGGGAATCGAACCCAGTTCCTCAGCATTCCGTGCTGCATACCATACACTACCACTGGACAGGAGTACAGACACGAATTTCTCCTATGCACAAATATCTCAGTTTGCTTATTTAAAAACTCCAAATAACCAATCATATCTATGTAAATAAAATAATACAATACAATACAATGACTCGTTAGGTACTGAACACCACACAAAAAATATCGTGGTGTTCAATAAAGAGTGACGTGTACGCACGCAGAGAAAATTATAATACATCTGCCGTATATATATATATATATACAGACGGCCTTATCGCTTCAGAGCGATCTCTAATAAATAATAAATCATTATCATCATCCCAGCCTATTTACAACCCACTGCTGGGCACAGGCCTCCTCTCTGAATTAGAGGGCTTGAGCCATAGTTCCCACGCGGGCCCAGTGCGGATGGGGAACTTCACACATACCATTGAATTACTTCACAGGTGTGTGCAGGTTTCCTCACATGTTTTCCTTCACGCAAAGCTCGTGGTAAATTTCAAATGTAATTAAAACCCGGCCCGCACCTCTGAGTTTTTCAAAATTCATTTGCGAAATTACATTCGAAATTTACCACAAGCTTTACGGTGAAAGAAAACATCGTGAGGAAAAAATTAATAATACTTAGTTTTTTTTTATTCGACTGAATGGCAAACGAACAAGTGGGTCTTCTGATGGTAAGAGATCACCACCGCCCATAAACATCTGCAACACCAGGGGTATTGCAGATGCGTTGCCAACCTAGAGGCCTACCTCAAGTGCCAGTAATTTCACCGGCTGTCTTACTCTCCACGCCGAAACACAACAGTGCAAGCACTGCTGCTTCACGGCAGGATAAGCGAGCAAGATGGTGGTAGCAATCCGGGAGGACCTTTGCGCAAGGTCCTACCACCTGCAAAGTTAATAAATAAGTAACACTTTGAACAGAAATTCAAAGAAAAAAACTAAGCAATTCTAAAATAGGAACAATTCAAAAGCCTATGAAATATTTTAGTCGAGTACTCAACCCACGTAAAGACAGCACCAAGTATTATTCCACAATCCTGAGATATGGAGGTACTTTCAGAATATTATTCATTAGGACCGAAATTTGACCTCTTCGTGACCCGGTTTTAAGATGCCTATTCCCTTGGTTCCGTAATGATAATTTCTTCCACCCTTTAAAATAATATACTTAGCCGTAATTCGAAGATCGGATTTATGCTTAGGTCAGATAATAATGTCTGTTTTCTTAGATTAAGACGTTAAATTAAACGGTTAAGGTGAGCTTTCAAATAAATTTACTTAACTTAAAATGTTTTGACCTGATTTGATATGAGTGCCATGGAGGATGAATGTTGAAGTGGCAATGGCCCAAACGGCAGGCCATACCGGTCGAACATCACCATGTGATTTACCCTATGGTACTGGTGGTGGTGATGGTGGTATGCCTCTCTACGTGACTCTATAGTCACGCAGAGAGCTTATGGAGTTAATGCTCGGAGTTTCTTTACGTGAATCCGGAATACGAAAGTTCTTCCAAAAACTAAAGTTACGGACAGTCCGGAGAATATCCATACTAATATTATAAATGCGAAAGTGTGTGTGTGTTTGTATGTTTGTCCGTCTTTCACGTCGAAACGGATCGACGGATCGACGTGATTTTTGGCATAGAGGGAACGCCGCGCGATAACCGAATTACACGCGGGCGAAACCGCTGTCAAAAGCTAGTATTATTATATCTGCGGCTTCAAATTACTCAGAAAAGTTTCAGTAGGTTATCGGTGCCCTTAGTGCAAGTTTTCGGTTACAAAATACGTCTCGATCGCGTTCGCGTTAAAATCTCAATTTGTATGCAAACACGAACAGCGCCTCTAGCGGAACGTTTGCGATGTTCGTGTTTACATACAAATTGAGATTTTAACGCGAACGCGATCGAGACGTATTTTGTAACTGAAAACTTACACTAGGGGTACGGTTTGTTTGACAAACCGTTTGGTTAATGATAATGTTAATGGGTGTCTATGGACCTATGATTACTTTTCATCGGGTGACCCACCTGCTTGTTTGCTCTCGAGCAGCTGCCCGTTTATTACACAAAAAACCCGGTAAAGGTATCGACGATCAGTTAGATTTTGCACGTCTCTGCCACCATATTTAGCTTAATACCACAGAATATATATTAGTACTAACGTATTGAATGAATTAATGAATGATTTATTTATTTTGAAAAACATCACAACAATGTTACAGTATTTACAAAGCCTGTCTAAGAAACAAAGATATAGTGAATTTATTGTTGAGGTGATTCCATAAAAGGATTTCACTCAGCATTTGTCGATACATAAAATGCAAAGACGCTGATTTTCAGTGAATCCGTTTAGACAATTACAAGACATAAAGGTATCGTAACGTAAAGCATCGCAAAGCATAACAACATAAGCGCGTGTGCAGCTGTACCCAAATATAATATCATCATCATCCCAGCCTATATACGTCCCACTGCTGGGCACAGGCCTCCTCTCAGAACAAGAGGGCTTGGGCCATAGTTCCCACGCGGCCCAGTGCGGATTGGGAACTTCACACGCACCATTGAATTTCTTCGCAGGTTTGTGCAGGTTTCCTCACGATGTTTTCCTTCACCGCAAAGCTCGTGGTAAATTTCAAATGTAATTCCGCACATGAATTTCGAAAAACTCAGAGGTGCGAGCCGGGGTTTGAACCCACGACCCTCTGTTTGAGAGGCGATAGCTCAAACCACTAGGCCACCACGGCTTAGAAATATAAATATAATATAAATTATGTTAATACTATATAATATTATATGTTAATACTAAACGCTAACTAGTTGTTAATCTACCAGGGCCCAGTTTCTCGTAGCATATTAGTCTAATTATTAATGTTTTGTCTCATAAATTGTATGAGAAAATGAGACAAAACACTAATATTATTAGACTAATATGCTTCGAGAATCTGGACCCTGGCAGATTCCGGCATTATATTAGTTATTCTGTGCCTAAGTTGTAACAATATTCATAAAGCGACGGTAGTCTCAAAATGGCATGCATTCAAGCTGCAGATAGAATAAATACTCGTTACTTTGGACGTCCAATACGGTCCTAGATCCCTGTAATATTTTCGCTGAAAATACTCTGGAAAAGTCGATACCGTATCCACGTATCGGGTACATAGAGTATACTAAGTATTGGAGTAATTTAATAGAGCAAACGGTAACAGGCAAATATACCGGTACTAAAGCGGTATAATAATATGCTTGCATTACCCAGGTCATCCATCGATGGTGGCCGTCCTACGCAGCGCTTGCCGATCCGCGGTCTCCATTCGAGAACTTTTCGGCCCCAAAGGCCATCTGTTCTCCATGCTATCACTGAAAAAACAAAAAACCGGCCAAGAGCGTGTCGGAACCGCCGAAAATAGGGTTTAGTAGCTATTACGAAAAAATTAAGTAATATTTTTCTTAGCCGTTATAGTTTTTCTTGAAAGTTTGATATACTTACTACCATCCTGAATTTTTTAGAATTTTCCACCCGGTTTAGATTTTAGAGGGGGGGGGGACGCTCGATTTTTATGAAAATTTGCACTAAAGTTGAATATTTCGCAAACAAAACACAGAATCGAAAAATCGTCTTAGCAAACCCCTAATGGTTTTAAAAGACCTATCCAACCAACGATACTCCACACTATAGGGTTGAATGAGAAAAAAAAATCACCCCCACAAACAAAATTAGTAGTACAAAATTAGTTTTTAGTTTACCTATATATCCTTGCAAAATTACAGCTTTCTAGCATTGATAGTCCCTGAGCAAAGCCGCGGACGGACAGACAGACAGACAGACATGGCGAAACTATAAGGGTTCCGTTTTTGCCATTTTGGCTCCGGAACCCTAAAAAACGTTTTCTCACAGTAACAAAAATTTTTTTTGGTTGTTACATAAGTCGAGTGACTACAAAACTAAGGCCTAGCTAAAAGTTAGGTGATGTACTTATTTAACATAACTTTGGTACCTACCTAATTAGTAAATTTTGGCTAAACGTCAAGTAAGCCAAACTACTCGTAGTTCAGCTATCATTTTTTTCAGATGGCCTGCCCAGTCATTGTCACTTCAACATGCTAATTCGCTTGGCCATGTCAGTGACTCTCGTTCCTCTACGTATCTCCTAACACGAAAGACTAAGTCGCTTAGTGGATAAAATTTAAATATGTATTCAATTTGTCTGTCACGCGTGCTACTCTGTGAGCGTCGCCCAGGTGCATATTGCATGCGATTGCATCCCCCGGTATAACACGGTTTTACATATCATTAGCTTTTATAAAACGTGTATTGTGAAATACTCTTTATTGCGTCTCGTAAGGGCCTTGAGTTAAAAAAAACAGTCAAGAGCGAGTTCCGTACAAATTTTTAGGTACCTATGAATATCCAGGATTAGCAAAGCCCTCATCTTAGCCTATACATCACACTGCAGAACACAGGCCTATTCTCGGAATAAGAGGGCTTGGGCCATAGCTTAGCTAGTTTGTTAAGAAACTTCACACAGACCAATAAATATTTCTTTTCGTGCGTGCAGGCCTCCTCACGAATTTTACATTACTGTAAAGTTATTTTTAAGTAGTATAAATGTTTTTCTCATCATCGAAATCGTGACATTCCTTAAAACAAATCTTTCTGGTCTAGTTTCAAAGATTTTACTAATATATCTAAATAGGGTACCCTGTATATCCAACTGACCAATAATATCTTCATAAACCGATAGATCAGCAGTTAGAACAATATTTTCCCGCGGACGAGGAACTATGGCCGTTAGGTAGTTTAATGTCGTAGAAACAATATGTGTTTTATTGCTGTTACATTTCCCGCTAAGAGGGCATCCAGATGCATTATATTTTTCCAATAATACCTACTTACGTTTACGCCTTCGACCAGTGTATGTTACCAGTGAGTTAGGTGGTTATAGGTCTAAAAAGTTGCGCTCAGCAGGCTTGTATAGTACAGTCAGCAAAAAAAGAGGAGGGCTACAATGCTTAAAATGAACCAAACACTCTCTTATCAGGTACAGAGCTCAGTAATGCAATGGGTGCGACCTTATTAGAATTAATGATGACGAATTTATCAAAATACAGAAGGTATGTGGATTGAGACAGAAATATTATTTTAATTTTCACATTTTGTTATCATTTTTATTACTTTCCACAATTATATATTTTTAGAACTCCAAACAAATCTTGTCGCCGGATTCAGCTCTCCAGGGTGTAAACGTTGGAGCGTTTTCACATTATCCGATCCGATATCGGTGTCGGACGTGCTGCGAGGGATGTGTTTTTCATGGACCAATAGAAACGCTTCATTTACCTATCCCCGCACAGCACATCTCTAGTGGAAACGGAGCCTTAGTACCTACGCCATTAGTTGAAAGGCTTAAAATCTGCTATTAATTAAATTAATTAACTAAAATTTAATTTAATTAAATAATAAAAAAAATATTAATGTGTTTTAACTCATTTGCTCATAAAGCACAGTACCTGGGCGACTGAGCTCCGCTCGGGCTAAGACTCGGTAACCAGTGTTTTCCCGGAGATAAGACCAAGCTAGATCGATTTTTCATCCCTGAAAACCCCTACATACCAAATTTCATCGAAATTGTTGGTGCAGTTTCCGAGGTTCTGATGATATACTCGTAAATATACAAGAATTGCTCGGTTAACGGTACTATCAGTCAGAGGCGTCTTTACCTATAGTGCAGGGTGTGCGTTGCACACGGGCGCAGCGGTGTTAGGGGCGCCGGCCGCGGCACTTTGTACCTATTTCATTTTGACCGCGCGCTTCCTAGATGGCGGTAAAGTAATAATTGCACACGGGCGCTACATGGGCTAAAGACGCCGCTGCTATCAGTACCACTACCATGAGTTTACAGTGACTACTCGATAGCGACGGCGTCAATTATTAGTATAGAGAATTGTACAGCGCCTCTACAAATAATTTACGCCGTCGCTATCGAGTACTGTCACTGTAAACTCATGGTAGTGGTACAGATAGATAGATAGATATTATTTGATTAATAACATTTGAAGATTGTACTGAAACTGAAATTGAGCTGATCTGTTTCCACTCTGCTGCGCTGAGCGAGGACAGGTAAGTAAATTAAGCTTCTCTATTGGTTCATGACAAACATAATGCTCGCACTACATCCTCGCACATCTCTGGTGGAAATGCAGCTTTAAACTGGCGCTAAAATTTTTTTTTAACGAAAACGCATTGACCCGCAGCATAATTGGTAATTAACACAAAATCTACCCTAACAGTTATCCTCCACTTTCACCCCACAAACCCTAACAACACAATTCCCCAATTAACAAGATTAATTGAAAACTAATATCCGTGACAATAAACACTAGGAATTAATATGGGAACTTTGCCGCGAAGTTTTCCAATCATCCCGCTCATTGTACTGCCCGCAATTTATGGTGACACTGGCGAGAGTGTGGGGTGTTCCTCGTGTGACATAGCCGCGATTGGACATGTTATTTTTAACGGATCCTTTCGACTGCCTTATTTTTATAAGCCGTGCTGTCGCATGAAAATTTACTATAGGTACCTACCTTCCGCCGCCTAACTTTGCCTAAATGTTCATTGCCACGACTAGTACCACAAAAGCTATAAAGGTATAATTCCAATAATTGATTAGGCACTAGGTATACCCTTAAGCGATTCGAACACAATCCAATGGTATCATCCCATCATCCCAGCCTATATACGTCCCACTGCGGGGCACAGGCCTCCTCTCAGAACAAGAGGGCTTGGGCCATAGTTTCTGTTTGTGGCATGTATGTATGTAGCTCTTAAACTGGCAAACCGATTTGGATGCGGTCTTTTTACGTGAAAGTATCATTGTGTTGATTTTTAGCTATGTTTGATAAACATCGTTTTAGCCGTTTTTGTTCAGATATTGAACTTTAAAATGACAATGTCGGGGGTATTTCAACTTTTCTAAGGTTAGGTTAGGTTATTTGAAATGATTCTTCGGAAGGTAGTTTTCCGGAATAAAAACTATCCTATGTCCTTCCTAGAGTCTCAAACTATCTTCAACATCGGTTCAGCGGCTTAAGTATGAAGAGGTAACAGACAGACATACTTTCGAATTTATAATATTAGTAAGGATAGTAGGGATTGCATGTCTACAGCTCTTAAAAAGTACGTCAATTAGTTGTTGCTTCAATAAGACTATTGCCTAGTATCGAATCGGAGCTCCGCAAAAGTGGGAAGCACCCGGAACTTAGTTCTTCTTCTGCAAGGCTGTTGCCAGCGGAATAAAGCTATAATTGTGTTAGCGTTTCTTGATCGTACAATACCTACAAATGGCTGTCATAACTTTTTAACCGATTATACAAAGGAGGATGTTTTTCGATAGTATGTATGTATGTATCATCATCATCCCAGCCTATAAACAAACTGCTGAGGACAGGCCTCCTCTGAGAATGAGAGGGCTTGGGACATAGTTCCCATGCGGGCCCAGTGCGGGTTGGAAACTTTACACACACTATTGAATTGTTTGGCAGGTCAGTGTAGATTTCCTCACGATGTTTTCCTTCACGGTAAACAAATTAAGTATTAAATTAAATTATATTTGGCATTTTTATGAAGCTTTGAATTATCAGATCGTGATTATTATTTTAATTCGGGGCGACGATTACACATTGTACTTTATCCCAGTAAGGCCCAACGTCCTAAATTTAGGACATACGTCAAAGCTAACGTCTAACATTGACATAAGGGGCTGTTTCACCACCCATCGATTAATTTGACCTGACGGTTAAATGTGATGCCGTCTCCGTCTATTCCAACAAAACAAACAGAGAAGGCATCACATTTATCCGTTAGTTAAAATTAATCGATGGAGGGTGAAACAGGGGTAAGTTTCAAATTCTAATGATCAAATTTTGGCCTTCCAAGGTGTACCCTTCAGTGCCACACCACTGCCATCATAATTCGCATTTAGCTAAGCCCTCGTTTTTATTCAAAGTACTTTCTCTAGTTCCTAGTTAGCATTCTAATGCCTTATTTAGTAACATTCCACGTACGTGCAGCACATTAGGGGCACTAATTTAATTCTACCCCAACTACGGACGTGTATAATGGGTTGTAGAAATAATTCCGAATTTCACTTGAAAACGTACAGGAGTTCTAAATCTGGGTTTAGGAACAGAACAATTCAGTTTCAGAACACGAAATTCATGTTGTTTCTGTTACCTACTAGTTTTTAACCCCCGACGTAAAAAAGGGGTGTTATAAGTTCGACCGCTATGTGTGTCTGTCTGTCTGTGGCACCGTAGTTCTTAAACGGGTAGACTGATTTTAATGCGGTTTTTTTATTTGACGGTTCAGCCGTTTTTGAGATATTGAACTTTGAAGTGACAAATTCGGGGGTATTCCAACTTTGGGTTGGTTTTGTTATGTATGGGGTCACTGGGCGGATGACTATTAAGGTGACGCATCGCTAAACAATTAATCGAAAACAGAGCGTTTGTACCCCGCAACCCGCTCACACCCCTCTACTTTTTACGCGGCTTGCGTGTCACAGTCGACCGTATGTTACACTGACAGCGCCTAGACAGCGCGCTAAAACAGACAGAGACGTCTTAGAGTTGCCCTTACAACTTTTTTTTTAGTTTTTTGCAAATAGCAATAGGTAATGAAATCACGAGTATTTTTAACTGACTTCAAAAAAAGGAGGAGGTTATCAATTCGGTTGTATTTTCTTTTTTTATGTTTGTTACCTCAGAACTCCGTCATTCGTCTAGTAATGCTTTCAATTAGGTCCCATATGCACCAAATCAGGATCTGATGATCGGATCCTAAGGAAATCGAGGGAAGTCTTCAAATATTGTAGGGACACCTATGGTAATTTCGATATCTTTAGTAGTAACTTGTGCATTTGCTCTTGAAAATCTTCATTTCGTGAAGTGGAACTATTAATGATGAAGACCACATTTGACCAACCGAGCTACTACTTGATAACAAGTACCTCACGGGTTGAATTTCAATGACTTTAACACAGTTGCTAAGCAATTTATGTAAGTTAATCGTAATGCATATGGTGAAATGGAACGGGTGACGATGCACCAGGACTCCTCAATAATGAAAGTCTCTGCATCGGAAAAAGCAATTTCTTAGATCTTTTACACTGAAAGGCGTGAAAAAAAAAATATAACGAAAAATTGAACTGACTACAAAAAACCATGAAAATAATTTTCTACCATTCTGAAGTCGGTGCCTCAGCACGAGCCAGCAGGAGTAATTGAAGCCCAATATACGCGTATAGTATGTAGGTGAGGTAGACGACTATATAGGTCCACTCCTGCTGGCTCGTGCTGAGGCACCGATTTCTGAATGGTAGAAAATTATTTTCATGTTTTTTTGTAGTCGGTTCAATTTTTTATTCTTATAGAACTATTTTACAAAATTTTATTAACTTGCAATATTTGTATTGTGTGTTGTTGTTGTTGTGTTGTTGTTTGTAAAATCTTGCAAGTGAATTTTGACTCACTTCTAGTGGTCTGATTGACGTGGAATTTGGCATAGGTACTTATGTGGGGTGGATGACAGTGCAAGTACAATCCACAAAAAGCACAGTCGTCAAGAGCTTGTATTAAAAATTAAATTTATAGATTTCGCCTGCCACCATATATTGTCCATTTGATAGTAAGTAGGTTGAGACCCATTAGACATAAGAAATCTCGGGCCGTAAATGTAGGCAAGTACTGCAGAGCAAAAAGTAAATAATACAAACATACGGTTTTACAGGTAATTTTTTATATTTATCTTTTTTAATATTAATATTTTACTTATTTACACTTAACACAGTTATTTACTAATTTAAATAGGTATTTATATTTTACATTTTACTTATTTATATTAATAAAAAAATATTATTTACACAAACATTATTAAAAGACAACACAATCATTTATAGCCGTTTGTTAAATTTATTCATTTAGATCTACAAGATCTGCCAATGGCTGTATTTAAACAATTTAAAACAATTTAAACAATTTAAACAATTTATTTTCAATAACAATTTCTTTTACATGACATTTATTAATGGCTGGAGCCTCCTTTTAAGCTTGATAAAGCCTGAGTCAGGAGGCACCGCTCCTCTGTAGTTATAGTCTGCATGTACAGTCAGCATCTAAAGCAGCTGGTCACTCTGCCGCAATAATACATATTTATCACTTGCATGGCGTTACGTATTTGTAACAAAGCTACTTCACCAATAAGGTATTTAACCAATAAGTTCTATAAACAGCCCGAAGAGGGCGTTGTTAAACTAGTATCATCATCCCATCATCCCAGCCTATATACGTCCCACTGCTGGGCACAGGCCTCCTCTCAGAACAAGAGGGCTTGGGCTATAGTTCCCACGCGGGCCCAGAGCGGATTGGGAACTTCACACGCACCATTGAATTGCTTCGCAGGTTTGTGCAGGTTTCCTCACGATGTTTTCCTTCACCGCAAAGCTCGTGGTAAATTTCAAATGTAATTCCGCACATGAATTTGGAAAAAACTCAGAGGTGCGAGCCGGGGTTTGAACCCACGACCCTCTGTTTGAGAGGCGATAGGTCAAACCACTAGGCCACCACGGCTTAAAACTAGTATATAAGGAGATAACTCTTAGAAATAAAGGCCTTTTTTCCGCCATCACCGCCGGCAACGGTCGGCACCAAACAATTAATCTGTATTTTATTCTTCCCAGAATTAAGATTGGTTTTTGGAGTCTTTTTGTATTTTTTTTATTTCAACTCCAAATTTTGTTACTTTTACGATCACCCGTAAAATCCACATCGAAAATACAAACTGAAACATAGATCAGAAAAATCAGGAAAGCGCTGGTCTCTTTTTCTGGTTTTTCCGTGCATCTATGTTTGTTTGTATTTTCCCAGAATTACCCAAATTTAACACCGTTATTATTCGGAAACTGACATAACATAATTTGAGTTGTCAACGTTAGCTACACACCGAAAACTCAGATTGCAAGCCTACTCGTACTTGATTTTCAGAAACTAATTTCATTATAGCTAATCTGCAATCAAACGAACACTTAGGTATGCTGAGAAAGTTTTACAAGTTCCATTATAAAATGATTAAAATCAATTATTCGGTGCCCCAAATCTTGATTTTCGGTCTCAATCTGAAACAAACGTTTATTTTACTCTAGATATTGTAAGGGTCAACTTTTTATTTAAGGTTCAACTGTGTTATTTTAGTACAATACAAATATTCGTAACACCACAGATCAGTACGGTCAGCATCAAAAGTAGCTGCGTATTTTAAACTTTGTCGTTATACAACAACGTACTTACACCATACAAATTTGGCAATATCCTAATACGACAAAGTAAAAAAATGATCCGCTACTTTGGGTGCTGACTATACAGTGAAATCACAGTAAAAAAGGCAAAGTAGAAAAAAGCTGTCTTATATCTTTAAAATTAACCTTTTTAGAACCTAAGTACAAAACAATACAATACTCCGACTCTTTATTGTACACCAAAGTACATTCGTTTACTGGCTTTAAGTTAATACAAAACTTACTGATACTTCAGATGCGCATTCTAATACTATGTTGAGAGATGAGTTATTTTTCTCACATTATATTTCTATCTATAATAGAAAAAAAAAACATTTTTACAAGTTTCAAACCAAAAAATATGATCGTTATTCTGCTCACGTAAAAATTGGCAATAAAAGAAATACTTACTGTAGCTGTAGACCTACATAGTTTCTTCAAGAAGGTCCTTATTATTCTTATCTGCAGTCCTTAAATAAATTTTCTTATTTATAAACTTGAATTTGTTATTAATTATACTATAATTACTATGTAGGTAGGTAGGCGTTTTCAAAAAAAAGTGTACCTTTTCTTTCAAAATGTATTTAATTTTTTCATATAAACTTTATGAGTCAGTTTTGTGACGCCCATACCGAGTGTATGAAAAAAAACGTTACAAAACTGTCATTTTTGATAGGGACTTTTTTTTAAACCATCGGAATCGATTGTACTTTTGATTCTGAGAAGGAAAAACTATATTTTTCCAAAATTGAAAAAAAAGAATGAATACGCTTTTTTGTGAAAACGCCCAGGTAGGTACTAAAATCTTACGAGATTAATACATTTTGTAACTGCATACATTGGCGAATTTTCTCGTTTTCTAAAGAAACGAAATTAAAATGAAGCGATATTAACTTGAGTTGATATTCAAAGTAAGTAGATCTTTAAAATTAATATGGATACATACCACTACATACCCTTGCATAAAATCGATTGACATTGTTTTATTTCCACCTAAATTCGAAGACGGCTCCATGACTTTATTCTCAGAACTTTGTTCTAATGATTGCTTCCTGAAAGATAATAATGTATTTTTATTATTTGTGTTACTGCTTATTGAAATATGAATAGTTTTGTAAGTATAGTCAATGGCTTTTTGTACAAACACTGAATTGCAATAATAAAAGGAATAAAATCGATTTTCTACAGTACCTTTAGATTTCTAAAGTTTAGAAGTTAATGTTTTCGAGTACTTAGGTACTTGCAGTTCACTATTGGTTCACACACATACTTTAGAATATTTTTAACTATTAATTACCTTACCTACTACCTACTTACCTATCTAAAAAGTAGGTAAGTACTTAGGTATTACCTATTATACTCGTATAAAACTAGAAGCAGATAGGGAATATTACTGCAATGTTCTGCCGTCAGAATGCAGCACTAGCACAAACCGTAATCGAATGCCTTTTAAATGTCCGTAAGATACCAAAATATCACATTATATCAATAAAATTTTTGGAAATATAGCTCTGTTACTTTCGATGTAAATATCATATTATTTTGTTAGTATGTCATATGTCATGAACCGTCATGGCGACAAACTAAGAACTGACGTTGTCATGGCGATTTGTTTACGTTTTGTGCTAGTGAACTGTAGAAATATAATGATTACTCACCTTTTCTTAATCATAACCATACATTGATGAATTAAACAACCTTTCTTTTTCCTTTTTGAAGATCCGTCATTTTTTTCCCATTTATTGCTCGGTATTATTTTATATGCGATCGATGGCGCGTGGCAGTTCGACTAGCATAGGTCCGTCGCTGACAACGCCGGCGGCGGTCTGAGGCATGCGCTGAGAGGGGACTGGTTTCATAGGGTTTCATACAAAATACGAGCGCGCGCTAGCTTATATTAAAATGTCGTAAGCGACAAAACGGTTTTTGTCGTTTCAACTACAAATTACAATTTAATAAAATAAAATCCAACTTGAAGGTTGAAGTATGGGTTAAAACTAATTTAATATGAAAATTTGGAATCTTAATTTGATCTGGGTTGCCTGTAACAAGCAAATCCCTGTCTTACAAGAGGTATCTTTGATATTTTTTTCTGTGCTATAAAATTTTACGAATCGTGTTTCGGCAACTTGGAAAACAAAGTCATTGAAATGAAGAATCAGGTTTTCAAATATCACTTTGATATGTTTTGTAATTGCTGAGATAAAACTAGATGTTTTTCACCAAAATGCCCAATTCGTCGTCTTAAGACGTGAGTTATCCGTTACAATATCATTTAATATGACTACAATTGTTTAAAAAAAGAGAACATACACACAACATTTTGCAGGTGGTAGGAGCTTGTGCGAGGTCCGCCCGGATTGCTACCACCATCTTGCTCGCTAATCCTGCCGTGAAACAGCAGTGCTTGCATTGTTGTGTTTCGGCGTGGAGAGTAAGACAGCCGGTGAAATTACTGGCACTTGAGGTATCCCATCTTAGGCCTCTGGGTTGGCAGCGCATCTGCAATCCCCCTGGTGTTGCCGGTGTCTATGGGCGGTGGTGATCTCTTATCATCAGGAGACCCACTTGCTCGTTTGCCATCCAGTTGATAAATAAAAAACATAATTGAAAAATAGTTTATTGCTGTAGTTTTTCTATATTACATATTTTCAGTGCATTCCTTTTATAGTTCACTATCCACTTATGTAGGGAAAATGACCTCTTTACATCTAGAGATGTAAGAGGTGCGTATTCGTAAAGTGATACTTCACCATTATTAGGAACATTATCACCATCAATACAAAAAATATTAATAGAAATAAGTCTTGTCCATCTTATGCTTTCGTCACTATATTGCATCCATCATCCGCCATTTAAATGGGGATGTATCTTATTTTTATAAGTAGAAAAAACTTTTGAAATTGAAAGTAGTTCAGTTATACTACGGATCGGCAAGTGCAGCGTAGGACGTCCACCAACGAGATGGATAGGTGATCTGGTTAAGGCCACGGCTTCACGGTGGATGCAGGCCTCTTTCACTGAAACTGGAAGTCTATGGGGAGGCCTATGTCCAACAGTGGACGTTTTGTGGCTCATATGTTGAAATTTGTCCAGTGGTTTAAGCTACAGAGGGTTTCAAACACATACAGACATACGTACATGCACTCGAAAATATATTATAATTTATAATTACTTCTTCAGGCAGTCGTGTAAAATTAATAAGGGTGTGGCCTGTAATATAAGCAAATAAAGCTCACGTTTTAAAACATAACCTGACCAACAAAAATTTGGAAACCTCAAAAACGGCTAAACCGATTTTGATGAAACATGTCTAAGGACCATCGCTAGAAAACTTCCTTTCAAATAAAAAAAATCGCATTAAAATCGATCCACCTGCTTAAGAGCTACGGTGCCACAGATAGACGCACAGACTCATAACACCCCTCTAAACCTGTAACCTGGAATAGAAATGCCCAGGGAATACGAATACGCTTTTTCCTGTTTCTTTACCTTATTTATTTCTGTTATAAACATACTCCCTGGAGTCTTCGAAACCCGAATATCAGCGCAAGTCATAAGTCACGTGCTACAATCTATTCCGTGGGATAAAGTCCTAATCCAGGACGGAAGTGGAACTGACTTGGAACTCTGTCAACGTAATCGAATCACGAATTACCCTGGTTTTGACGTGTGATCAAAAGTTTTTGCGTGAAATACGATCTATAATTTGGCTCTCTTTACCCGTAGCGAGGGAAAGGGACAGATGAGTCGTATAAAGTTTTCGCGGTAATATTTTTCTTTGCACGAGCTGATTTCGTGGATGAAAATAGGAAGGGAAAACTAGCGGGGACTTTTTGTGGTGTACGAATCTTAAATGCTTTTTATTTTCTTCGGTGAAGAGTGTTTTATTACGAATATATTACTTCAGTAATATAAATGTAGAAGTTTGTGTCTACTTATAATGTATGTTAGTTATTCTTTCGCACTAAAACGGGTGTTTTTTTAACCCCCAACGCAAAAAGAAGGGTGTTATAAGTTGTGTGTGTCTGTCTGTGGCACCGTAGCCTTAAACGGTTGGACCGATTTGAATGCATTTTTTTTATTTTAAAGCAGGTTGTCTAGCGATGGTACTTAGACATGTTTCATCAAAATCAGTTTAGCCGTTTTTGAGATATTGAACTTTGAAGTGTCAAAGTCGGGGTTTTCCAACTTGTTGTTGGTTAACACAGAAATAGGTTTGCATTTGGCCACAATTACGCCTCATGATAAGCGAAGATGTGGATCAAGATGGAGCACGCTTGCCCAATAAATGCCCCTTCACCTAGATTTGAAGACGGTCAGATTGTAGCAATCAGGGAACATATAAGACAGAGGGAAGGGAGGGTGGATAGATGAAGATGTAATTTGACACTCACTTATTTTTATTTACCCCAAGATTTAGGGGGAAAGGAATACGTCGTGAGGGACTCGCACACACCTCAATAAAATGTTTATTTATACAGCAACTTAATTATTTTTACAGATAACATCAGCCAAATATGTGGTCTACCACCCTAGAGTTGATAATCGTTTGCATGTCATAAAATAATAATGCCAAAAGACGTGTCTGTCAATTTGAAAATTCGACTTTAGTGACATATTAATTTGATAGGAACTTGTTTAAAAATTGGTAGACCACTTATTTAGCTGATGGCAAATTTTAGTTAATATAATATAAAATTTAAAGAAAAGAAAAAGTTTTTCATTCGCAGACTTATTAATTGACCCGTTATTACCTACACTAGGCTAGGCCTGTCTCTTATCATGACACAATACACATTATCCTTTAGAATATTAACATTTTCATTATCAAATAGGTAGGGTATAAGTTTAATATAACCTGGGAATAAAAATAATATAAACCTGGGAAGAAATCAAATGGTTTGTGTGAAACCATGGCCCAAGCCCTCTCACAAAAGAACTAGCACAAGGACTTTTAATTCATGAACAATGGAACCATTGCACAGTAAACGTCATATAGTGACATCGCATTAATTAACAAGGAAAATCATATTTCGGATGATATTCGTTTGAAAAGGTTCCGTATGTCCATACATACGGTCCCATGATGATGATTATGATGACGACAATAGAACGCAACGAAGAAACAATGGTTGGAACACGCAAGTTTTGCAATCATCAAAATGAAACTGTTGATCAGAACCTTTCAGCCACAAGTTGCATTCAAAGCTCATTACAGCATGAACATCTCTTACAGAACGTCAGCTGACTGATGGACGGACTTACCCCGAGAGCTCCGCATTTTTTATACACTTACCATATCTCAAGCAAAGAGGAGTTACCTACTAGAGGGAAAGTCTGTATAGATTCAGGGGCGCTGCTACGAAATTAAAAAATCGAAGTTCTTATCGTACCGTCCCTCTCACTCTCGTATTAAATAATACAATACAATACAATACAATAACTCTTTATTGCACACCAATACAGTAAACAGTACAGAGAACACAAGCATAATATAAGCATCAGCGGGACAGCAAGATACGAAGTTCAAATTGTGCACTTGTAGTATAGGCGTTACTTTGCGAAAGTCCATGTTTAAAATAAAATGGATAATCTTATTTGCTCCTCCTGGTCAAGCTATGCAAGCAAATAGCCGCGCTCTTTTTCTATGTTCAATCACTGTAACCCATACTCTCTCCCTACCAACAAACCCATCATCCAACTCATTCTCCACAGACATTTACTCTATAAAAACAAACAACACAACTTAAACAAAACGTCACCTCAAATTTCACACATAACATCACTATACAAAAAACGGACAAGAGCGTGTCGGAACCGCCGAAAATAGGGTTTAGTAGCCATTACAAAAAAAATAAGTAATATTTTTCTAAGGATTTCGTATTTTATACGGAATTTTCCAAGTTTAGGTATATTTTATACCTTAGGCTGCTATTTACTCTTAAACTACTAATAATTCGCAAGCAAACTTAGCCGTTCCAGTTTTTCTTGTAAGTTTGATATATTTACTATCATCCTGAATTTTTTCAAATTTTTCCATTCACTGGTTTAGATTTTAGTACGCTCGAATTTAATGAAAATTTGCACTTTAAAGTAGAATATTTCGCAAACAGATCACTGAATCGAAAAACCGTCTCAGCAAACCCCTAATGGTTTTAAAAGATCTATCCAACGATACCCCACACTATAGGGTTAGATGAGAAAAAAAATCACCCCCGCTTTACGTCTATGGGAGGTACCCTAAAAATTTTTTTTCTTGATTTTATTATTGTACCATTTGGTCGGCATAGTTTACATATATATTCGTGCAAAATTACAGCTTTCTAGCATTAATAGTCCCTGAGCAAAGCCGCGGACGGACGGACAGACAGACAGACAGACATGGCGAAACTATAAGGGTTCCGTTTTTGCCATTTTGGCTCCGGAACCCTAAAAAATCACCCAGACGCAAAGTTTATATCGAAAGCACGGTGCGTCTGGAGGACAACACCACAGACGATGTTAGCTGTTGTTCTTTATGAAAAAGAAAGAATTATCTATTATTAATCAGGATAATATAAGTACACTTATTTTCAATGTAATTTTGCTTAGAAAATCTCTATTATAAGCGTGTTTTACTATGTGTTGGTGTTCAATAAAGAGTCATTGTATTGAAAATACAAACTGAAATATAGATGCACAGAAAAACCAGAAAAATGAGACTATCACTGGGAATCGAACCCAGGTCCTCAGTATTCCGTACCTACCGCTACACCACTGATGGGAAAGTAAAAATTTGGAATTGAAATAAAAAATACAAAAAGATTCCAAAAAACCAATCTTAAGTTATTGTATTGTAAATTTTAACTATAATCCATCCATATCAATCATCCATCCATATATATACTTACTAATATTATAAATGCGAAAGTGCGTGTGTTTGTGTGTATGTTTGTCCGTCTTTCACGCCGTAATGGAGCGACGGATCGAGATTTTTGGCATAGAGATAGTTTATGGGCCAGAGAGTGACATAGGCTACTTTATATCCCGGAACAATGCACAGTTCACGAGGGAACAGCGCGCGATAACCAAACTCCACGTGGGCGTCACGGGCAAAAGCCCGTTATAAATTTGTAATAAACACCAGTTTAAAATCTTCCGTAAGCCAACACACACTCATCCTTCGCTACATAAAATGGCAGCGTTCAATTGTTACATACATATACATATAATGTATTGTTGTCAGTCCCTCTTTAGTCGACGACTCTATCGACGTTTTCTTCTGTCTCAGAGTAAAACTGAGACGTTCCGAAAGCGCAAAGTAAAATAAATTGTTGTTTAAGTCAAGGAAAGCCGGGATCAGCGCAAATAGGGTCAGGCGTGTCTAACAGATTTTTTAGAGGAATGCCTAAAGGGAGAATTGTTGGGTGCAATAAAATTAGCTAGAGTTTGAGGGTTGTTTGAACATGTTCATCTTGTAGGTACTATTGCTTGGTCCTCTCTGAATGAGAGGATTTGGCTGTAGTTCCCACGTGAGCCCAGTGAGGATCGGGAACTTCACACGTCCCATTGAATTGCTTCGCAGAATTAAATAGTTTCTTTGGGAAAGAAAATAAAAAAATATACTGAGCGGCAAAACATATGGCCCTTAAATATATGCAGTCATTAGTAATTTTGTATGTAGAGTGGGGCAAAATTTGTGCCGCTGAGTATAATATATATTATATTTAGTTCGTCAATTACGAGTAGATTAGAAAATATAAGATAAGTAGTAGTAGTAGTAGGTTGAGTTTCTTGCCGGATTCTTCTCAGCAGAGGTTTTTCCGAACCGGTGGTAGATTTTTTTTGACATTCATAAGTGCTTGTTATAGCCTAAATTGAATAATGATATTTTGACTTTGACTTTGACTTTGATAAGATACTTAGTTATATTTGCTTTCGTCAATTAAAGAAACGATGAAAAACCAAACCAACAAAAAATTGGGAAACCACCGACATTGTCACTTCAAAGTTCAATATCTCAAAAAAGGCTAAACAGATTTTGATAAAACATGTCTAAGAACCATCGCTTGAACCCTGGTTTCAAATAAAAAAATCGCATTCAAATCGGTTCACCCGTTTAAAAGCTACGGTGCCACAGACAGACACATAGCAGTCAAACTTATAACACCCCTCTTTTTGCGTCGGGGGTTAGAAATGTGACGTCACGCCGTACTAAAAAGTGTCGCATAAGTATGCACACTATGTATTAAGTTCTTTCTTTTGTATACTAACCCCCTATGGATTCTGTCCGAAATAAAGAATATTTAATTTAATTTAATTTAATAGAGTGACTTAACGGCACTTTAACTGGCTATCTACGAATAAACAATAAGTCAGGAATGGTAACTGTGTTAGAAAAATGGCCTTGCGTGTAGTAGGCGGGGCTTAAAAACCGTGTTCTGCGAGTCATCTGACATTGCATAACACCAATCCCATGTGACAAACCAATCCCTGCTTTGTTTCTGAATTTTAACCAATCAACAAGCACTTCTCTTTGCAACCTCGAAAATATCATTTTTTTCAGAATTTGTCCCGAGTTACGCTATTTGACTTAATATTTACTAGCTTTTGCCCGCGCCTCCGCCCGCGTTGTATTCGGTTATCGCGCGCTGTTCCCTCGGGAACTGTGCATTTTTCCGGGATTAAAAGTAGCCTATGGCGCGCTCGGGCCCATAAACTATCTCTATGCCAAAATCACGTCGATCCGTCGCTCCGTCGCTCCGTTACGGCGTGAAAGACGGACAAACACACAAACATACAAACACACTTTCGCTTTTATAATATTAGTATGGATTCGTAGATGCCTATATCTTCATCATTTATGTTTAATTGACTAAAGAAAAAAAAAACGTGTCGAATTATTTTCTGATTATTTATTGTTTAATTGCCCATTTTTTCATGTTTTTTTTTGTACGTATTACCAGTGTTAATCTAGTACTGTATAATTTAATTGTGACATATTAACACCCCTCTTTTCGCGCCGGGGGTTAAAAAACAACTATCTCATACAAAAAGAGATTATTATGTTTGTAACTTTTGTGACACAGTGGGCAAGTACACGCTCCAATTGAAAAAGTCCGCCAAGTTCCGACCACCTCCCTGATCCATGTTGAAGGACAAATCAAAAACAACAAAAAGCTTTATAACAATTCTGTTTATAAAACTTCACGACCTACTCGGAGGACTCTTATAAAATTTTCTTAGAAAATAATTTGTGAGTCGACTTCCGGAATGAAGTGAAATATAAGATTCCATTTGCATTTTACATGAAAAGAATTAGCTTGCGAACGCCGTAATGTTACCAGATCTAACAGGATTCCCGGAATATTTTTTATTATTTGGGAAATAATTTTCTTATATATTTATTTAAATGTAAAAAATATGTATTTCTAAAAATGTGTAAAAGCAAAATACACTCAGCAGCACAAAATTTGGCCCACTCTAGGTATCTACGTACAAATTTACTAGTCTATAACTGCATACATTAGACGGCCAGATATTTGCCGCTCAGTATAGGTTATTGAATATTAAAAAAAAACAGTGGTACAATAAGTTTCGCAAAAGGCTTATCTTTCTGTAAGTTTTCCATCGTCGTTACAAGTCCAAAGATTTTGCGTTAAATTGATCAAGATGATTGTGACGTCGACGCGCCGAAAAATAAATAAATAAATATCATGGGACACCAAACTTGACACCAATCGACCTAGTCCCAAACTAAACTAAAAGACTGATCATCATTAATATTATGAGTTTATGTATTAATTGAAAGAAAAAAGAAGGAAAATAAATTAATTTAACGTCATAAAAACATTACAATTGACATAACAATGGAAAAACAAACAAGACATTACATGCATGGTATGGTACATGACGCTAGAATTGAAGCATAAATGTAGTTTTCATAATTTCTGTACGCTATTCACTCTTTATCGACCCCTAACTAAATGCTCCTCTAATCCACTCCATCCAGTTAGAGCAGTGTTTTTCAAACTTTTTCATGTCGCGACCCCCCCCCCCCCTGGTTTGAAAAATATTTGGTACTTAACCCCCTGCCTCCACTTACAGTTACTTGTATTATCTTATGTTGATGACACAAACATTGAGTAATCTTGCATAATAACGGTGAGAGTATTTTAAAGATACTGCGACCCCCTTAAGGGACATCCACGACCCGGGGTCGCGACCCACAGATTGAAAAACATTGAGTTAGAGGTCCCTTAAAGAATTTTTTTTGGGGGTTTGGATAGCGATCAGAAATACTAAAAGCTACAACACAGTGCTTTAAATAATACAATTAATGAACCCACATCATCATCATCATCATGTCAGCCGAAAGACGTCCACTGCTGGACATAGTCCACTCAGACCGGTCTTGTGCTTTCCGCATCCACCGCGATCCCGCGATCTTAACCAAGTCGTCGCTCCATCTTGTTGGAGGCCTACCGACAGCTCGTCTCCCGGTCCGCGGACGCCATTCGAGAACCTTCTGATCCCATCGGCCATCAGTCCTGCGAGCAATGTGCCCCGCCCACTGCCACTTTAGTTTCGCAGAGGGCTATGGAGAGGGCTATGCTCGGGGTTTCTCTGCGGGATAGAATTAGAAATGATGATATCCGCAGTAGAACTAAGGTTACCGACATAGCCCGAAGAATTGCGAACCCACATACTAGTAATTAATAATGTTGCTGCGTCAACTACTATTTATTATTATATAATTTTATATACGACATGATTATTATGCAATTAATGAATTATTACAATGAATGTTTTTGTTTGATAAACGTAAAAGAATGGTGTTGGTAACAGTTATTAACTTTATTTATAATTTTCCGTAGTGTTTTTTTAAGGGGAAATCACCCCTTTTATATATTTTCACCAACTTTTTTATTGTAACTGGCAACACAGTTGGGAGATTTAAGCAAGCGCCATCGGTTTTCCTCGGCAGGACTTTTGGACTTCGTAAAAAATCGTTGTTACTTTTAACTTTATTGTTATTAATTTGTCGAAAAAAGCCAAGTTAACGGGAAAATTCAAAATAATAAGCTTCATTAAGCCCCTGTTGAGAAAGACATGTTTTGGAATTATTTTGACAAATACCTACTTAAGTAATCATTTTGTACCATTGTTTGCGAAAAAAGCATAGGAAAAAAGCTACACATAAAGTGTATATTTTTCCCAAAAGATCCCTCCATTAGGACCTGACACTTTAGGAGAATTATTTGAAAATAATATTTTTTATTTAAACAAATACAATGCAAAAAATAGACACTTAGAAAAATATTACTATTTAGACACCGTATTAACCACGTGTTATCGGTGAATACTGAAAATAAAGAAAAGCACTGGGTATAGACAAATATACATCAAGCATAATGAAAAACTGGGGGAAGGGGAATTATGTCCAACAGTGGACATCCTATCGCTGATATGATGGTGATGATGATGAACAAAGAGAAACTGAAACATATTATTAAAACGAAATTAGTTTAGACATGATTCTGAGCGCGATTCCTTTCTGCGTAGCAAAGCTAGCTCTTGGTATTATCTTTTAGTTTTAGTTATGTTCTCAAATAGTTGCATGTATTAGCATCTTATTAGCGTAGTCCGTTGCAGACGACGTTGCTTGCAGGAAGTGAAGTGAGGCCATTTAGGAATAGGGATGCGACGAATCTGGATAAAGACTGATCCACGACTTCCGATACTTGAGGAGTGGAATTCTCGGAATCAATAATATAATGTACTTTTTAATTAAAAGAGGTAGAGATAGATTGACGTGCAGAGCACGAAAGTGGGGGTGAGTTTTTTTCCATCAAAATCCATAGTGTAGCGTATCGCTGGACAGAGACCGTATTGTATAGGCACTTGTCCCACCGACGATGAGCGAGAAGCGAGCAGAGCGAGTAACTAGAAACGAGTGGGCAGCAGTGAAAAGCGAGTGTTCGAGCACGACGACGGGCGATTACTCGCTCCACTCGCTCGAGCCGGGCGGCCGCCAAGCTAACAGCGCTGAGCGAGTATCGCTGAGCTAGTTTTATAGCTCAGGGAGTTTTATAGCTCTTGTCGCTGCGACAAAGCTGCTGGCAGTGTGAACCGCCAGCGATCAACTATTAATATATATGTCTCTTTTACTCACACAGGATCTTCTTTCTTTTGTTCGTTTCTTGAGCGAGAAAATAGTCGATAGCCAATCGTTTCCTCGCCGGCGAAACAACTGCCGTAACGCCCGGGCGCTCGTAACGGTATTCATCATCTCTTTCTACTCTTACCCTATGCCCTATACTATACCATGTGACAGAAAGAAGTGATGTTAACTATTGTGATTCCAAATATGTTAGACCAGAAGGCCTCTGGTCTTTTAATAGTACATTACTGTAGTGGCCGGGAAGTAGTGGGTTGCCGGCCAAGCAGATATAGACATACACAGGACATATACGGTACATATACGGGATGCGAGGATAGGATGCTTCTGGCATATAGATACAGGTAAAAAAAATCAAACTTACAACCCCCTCTTTTTGCGTCGGGGGTTAAAAAATAACAATCCAGGCTTCCCATTTACTTTCCAGCCCAATCTACTTTCCAGCTCCAGAGCATAATAATGTGGCGATATTATTCGCCCGGGAGATTTATACGGCGGCTTACCGGCCTAGGTCTAGCTAGACTCTATTGAAATTTAGGTTTCCTCGCAAGCTCTAGAGACCTAGAATTATTTAAGATTTTCTTTGGAAGTTATCGCTCATATTATATTTTCAGGGTTCGGTACTGAAAAAAAAGGAAAAGGCGGGGCGTTTAGAGTATGCTGCTATATAGATACGAAGAATATATTTACCGTATCCTTTAGTTAGCTCATTTTACTGAAAGAAATCATTCTATTGTTTTTAAGACAAAGAACATTTGCATTTAAAGATTGTTTAAGAAAATTCGCTTGTCTCAACCGGGCAGATTGAAGGAGCCAAAATATGAAAAAAAACTTGCTATTTCATAAAACATTTGGTCTCTGAAATAAAGGAATAAAATATAAAATTAAACATTAACTTTATTTATTACGTAGCGCGCTGAGTAGCAGGCCGTATCGGGTCCATTTGGGTGGTTTCGCTAGCTACGTAAGAGTGCTCACCAATGGCCTGCCCCAGGGATCAGTTTTGGCACTACTGTTTAACTTGTACGTACATGACCTACCTCACACCACCTGCCGAAAATTTGATTACGCGGACGACCTGGCTCTTGTGGCACAGGGTGGGAGCATGGGGGCTGTTGAACCCGTCCTGGAAAAGGACCTAGAACTGATAAGACGATTACTTTGTCCGCTGGCGTCTGTGTCCTAACGCTTCAAAAACTGAGATCTCTTGCTTCCATCTGTGCAACAAGCTGGCCAACACAGAGCTAAGGGTGATATTCAGTAATAACCTTCTCCACTACAATTTCTACCCCAAATACCAGGGAGTAACGCTGGATAGAAGTCTTAGCTTTAGACAATACCTCGTCACACTGTCCGCTAAGCTGAAGACCCGCAACATTATCGTCCAAAAACTCATTGGTACTACCTGGGGTGCCAGCGCGTCCACACTTCGAACCACGGCATTATCGTTGGTGTACTCGACTGCTGAGTACTGCTCGGCGGCCTGGTTGAACAGCGCCCATACTTCCGCAATTGATGTCCAACTGAACCACACGATGCGCCTTATCACCGGCTGTCTTAAATCAACTCCCACGAACTGTTTGCCAGCACTCAGCCACATTCTGCCGCCACACTCGCGCAGGGAGAATTGCCTCAACCGCGAGCTGACAAAAATTTGATCGAACGCAGAGCTGCCTATACACCACGACCTTGATGAGTTCAAGGCCACAAGGCTAAAGTCCCGCCTCCCTCCCGCTCTAAAATTCATGACCCAGAGCCCGAGAAAACCCTGTTTGATTCCTGGACAGCAGATTGGGAATCTAGGCGTTTACCCAGGGACTTGTTTGAGCTTGATGTCAGGTGCCGGCCAGGTGGTTTTGAGGAGCCCCGGTGTGTCTGGTGCCTGCTGAACAGAACCAGAACAGAGGTTGGTAACTGTGCGTCCCTGTGGTACAAGTGGGAGTTGTGCGAGTCCCCACGGTGTCCATGTGGCTGCCCGGAGCAAACAGTCCGACATATGGTCTTTGAGTGCCCAATCACCAAATTTAGCGGGCAAGCGGCAGACATTAAAACCCTCTCGACAGATGCACTAGCATACCTTAGATCTAGTCTATTGAATCTATCCCACCCAGCCTATATATGCCCCACTGCGGGGCACAGGCCTGCTCTCAGAAAAAGAGGGCTTGGGCCATAGTTCCCACGCGGGCCCAGTGTATTGAATATTTAGTTTAAATAGAGAACCCATACCAAAAATAAATAAATTTATCATGATGCGAAGGACACGCACCTAAACATGAAAGAAAAAAAAAGTTTTTTTATTAATGTAAATAAATAAATAAATAGAAATATCATGGGACACTTGCCACCAATTGAACTAGTTCCAAACTAAGCAAAGCTTGTACTATGTATACTAAATAGGCAACGGATAAATATACTATATAGATAAATACATACTTCAATACATATTAAACATCCAAGACCCAAGAATAAACATTCGTATTATCCATACAAATATCTGCCCCGACCGGGAATCGAACCCCGGAACCTCAAGCTTCGTATTCAGGTTCTCTAACCACTTGGTCATCCGGTCGACAGTTTGAATTAAGTTTAGTTTCATGTTTCTATGTTGCAGTGAATTATTTTCGATGAAACAAATTTAAAATAATGAAATGATACACTTATTAAAAGGTTAGGCAGGAACACCGCTCGGCGATTTACACCTTTACGGCGATCACATTATCAACGTGTACAGTCACGTCTAAAAGTATGTATACGCAAAAAAATTTGAAAAATATGTAGCCACACATTTTCATCATAAATATGTATCTATTACTGACACCAAAAAATTGTATTCATTAAACTGTTTCAGTATTATGTAATCACAAAATGCTTCAGAAAGTTGCATACTTAAATAAATTCCATTGAAATGTATCCACCTCGTAGGCAAAAATAAGTATACATGAATGGGTTCCATATACATATAACCACACCAATTTGGCAAATATTTGTATACGCCGTTTGATTCATAAATATGTATCCAGACTGCAACAACAAACCTTGTCTGACTGGCATAGAATCGTAAGTTGTATATTTAACTGATTTGACAATTCACGAAAACAGTGCGGACTTGTCACTGCATACGTCTATCTCACGATTATTCTATGACGCACTTGACAGTCCTTAGATTGAATTGACTTGTAAATATTGAGTATTTCAGTTTAGGGTCATTCTCAGAAATTGAGTTAATTGTTAGTGGTAGAGCCGCACTGTAGCCAGTTCTTGGTTTGCAGTACGAATGGGCGGGCTCGATCACAAATTATAGATATTTCAAATAATTCTATTTACCTAAGCTAGTTACATATTCGACACAATTACAATTCGTTGTATGACGACATTCTATAAAGCAGGAACTAGCACATAATTTACAAAATAAAAATATGGGTTGAAGTTCTTCTTGTTCGTAAATGTCATTATCGTCCAAAAATGCATTATAAAAGCACTTAGTGCATATTCCAATAAACAATACCATTTCTTTTTCAAAGTTTAACATAAATGTTAAGTGTTCAAGTACATCCAGGAAAACATCTCGTAATACGAGTACACATTTGGGCAGAGGCAGCTGAAAAATCTTTGTTTTCCATGTTTTGATAAGGTTCCGTGATATATCTTGGGTATCATCGATTACGATAGCTGTAATTTTTTTTAAACACAATGAATATAAAGAATTGACAACAAGAGACATCATTTGCACTTGTCCACACTTCCAACACTTCACATTAAAGTGAATAGATAAAGATGTATAGACTAAAGATAGAAAACACTACCTATTTGTAACTTCAGATAGGTTATATATTATAAAAGAAAGTCACTGGCTTCATGAAAGAACTTCATTTTAAAATCAATTACTTACATATACTTATACTGTCAAGTGCAAGATCGCCATTCTGTCATCGTCATTCAGAGGCTGTCTTCTATAATTAAAATTACAATGATTAAAGATTGCAAATTATAGATGCTTCAGTGGATCTGTCCTCAGTGGATGACCCGAACAACTTGATCGCTTTGGCTTAGTCGATATTAATGACCACTCTGGACGTTTCCAAGTATTTGGTGATCTTGATGGTGTATAAAAAATTAAATATATCCATACCAAATTTCATCCAGCTCACTCCAGTCAGTTCATCCCCCATTTTCTCCCCTTAAGGGTTGCTTTTGGAGATAAAAACTAAGTACTCTATGTTCAGCCCTTGACAGTCGAAACCAGTCGATTTCGACGTGATACCGGAACAGACAGTGTTACTTTCAATTCATCACTCCATAGTATAAAACAAAGTCGCTTTTTTTGTCTGTACGCTTAGATCTTTCAAACTACGCAACGGATTTTGATGCGGTTTTCACAAATAAATAGTGTGATTCACGGTGTCTATGTATACCGTAACCGTGTTGTGCCGGAACGGGTCACCAGTATATAATATTATTTTAATGGAGTATGGATTCGTAGTATGTATGTCCCTGCCCGCATGCAGGTTACGAAAGAGACAGACATGTAATCTTAACAAAACAGTAATTCTTCAAAACGAATCAAAATATCAAATCGTGTTTACATATTTATGAATCAAACGGCGTATACAAATATTTGCCAAATTGGTGTGGTTATATGTATATGGAACCCATTCATGTATACTTATTTTTGCCTACGAGGTGGATACATTTAAATGGAATTTATTTAAGTATGCAACTTTCTGAAGCATTTTGTGATTACATAATACTGAAAAAGTTTAATGAATACAATTTTTTGGTGTCAGTAATAGATAAATATTTTGATACAATGTATGATTACATATTTATGCAACCTTGTTTTTGTATACATATTTTTAGACGTGACTGTACCTGCACTTTAAACACAGATGTAAGCTTAAACACTAAGGTACCTTTGTTCACATAATTCCAACCAAGGCAAACAAAGCCCGTACACGGATATCCGGCAAAACCGGGCGATAAATACACAAAACCGGATTACCTGGTCATTTTCGAATCGGACATTATGTTGTAACCGGGTTATAACCGGATTTGCCCACATGCGTCCGGATAATTGGCCGTGTAGAGATTCCATTCGATTCTATGGGCGATTGTGCCCGTAAATACCGGGCGGGCCCTGTAACAGGAGCAAAAAATCAAAACACAGGTTCTGTTACTCAAATGGATTACTTTAGTTCTGCAACTTTCAAAAATTAAGTAATTTTATCATTATGTTTATTCCAAACAAATTAAACAGTATTTTCAATGTAAGGCATCCAATAGCCTAAATGACATCGCCTGTCACGTAATAAAATGACGGATTTCGCAATAAATTGCTGGTCCAATTAAACTTTAAATTAAAATAATAATATTATTTTCAAAAGTTGTAGAACTAAATTTTAGCTCAAGATGAAGTGGAATCTGTGGTTTAATTTTTTGCTTCTGTTACAGGGCCCACCTTGTATAACTGGTGTTAGGATAGATGAGGACGTCAGTGTAGTAAATGCCGATAGGATGGCGTGTGATGGCTTCTGCTACATGCCATCACCTAAGTAAAGGATTAGTTACTAAGTAAATGAAAATGGTCATGGATCGAAATTGAATGAACAATTTGTGGTGTATGTCACAATAGAGACATCTAGAAAAAAAATGAATATCTGTTGAAAAGCATGGAACATACGAGCGTAAATGCGTGCGGGCTAGTGTATGTGTGAGCTGCATGTGTGTGTGCGGGCATGTGAATAGATGTGTTTTATAGACGTGACTGAAAAACAGCGGCTGTTTGCCAAGAAACTTTGGTCTGCAAGGCACCAGCACAAGCTGATTCGCTTAGGTACCCTTTTAATAGTTTGCGCCTTTAATTGTTTGTATTTTTTTGTGATGTATAACTTTGAAAACAAACTATTGAATAAATCTTTTATTTTTTAATCTCTATCCAGGCAAACACCAGGTTAAGCAAAATTTTAACAGAAACTAGTTCTTAAATTATGTAATATCTCCGAAAACAAAATCAACTCTGCCAAAACAGCTGTTTAATTAGTGAATGCAGCACCGACGTTAATCCAATCTTAAAACAGTATTCTAAAGAAGCGACTAGAACCCAATCCAATCTATGTAGAACTTGGTAATCGCAAGTTTCAATGGAGCTCAAGTTATTCACTTTAATATCGAACACTAGTTTCGTAGTAATTTGGAGTTGGGAGCTCTAAGGAGAGTTTCATTAAATGAGAAGTGCAATTTATATCGCGGGAACGATGTTGAGGATGAAGCAACACACGGAACCTTGTAAGGTCTCTAAAACAACTTTAATTGCTAGCGGGAACGACATTGTACATGATATAAATATATCTCGTATTGCATTATAATGTTGAAATCTCGTTGCAATCACACAGCTAAGGTCAAAAGGTAGGACGAGCGTATCGTCGCGCTGCGGTCCGCGGTCCAGCGTCGCAGAGTTGCGCGGCGCGGGAAGAAGACCTCGAGATAACGATGCCAGAGTTTATCATTGTTTGCCATATTTATTTACACACCACTCTTATCTATCAAATCTCGAAACAAAAGCGCGTGCGCTGAGCGCCTGAGCCGGCGCTGGCAGCGATGGTGGCGTCGTTCCCCCCGCGGCTGGACGCGCGCCGCGCGCTAGCGCTGGGCTTCGAATAAGACGCCAGCTTCGACGACCTCATCCGCGAGTACATCCGCGACGATCTCGGCGACCGGCTGCCAGAAGACCGATAGCATTCTGTTTTTCCGATTAATCGATTATACACCTAAATAAAAAGAACATCGCGGCCTTTTATGAGAATTAAAATTATAGGTTTCATTATAAAACAACAAGAAAATAGGTTTAGTATATGATAGGTTTGGTAAATGGGAGCAAAAAAGGAGGTTCTTAGTTTGACCTGTAAGTATATATGTATGTCCGCGATTATCTCGCGTTCGGCTGAGCCGATTTTAATGCGGGTTTCAGAAAAGTAAAAGAAGAAGAAAAAGAAAGAAATGCAACTCTGTTATAAAATAATATAACTAAACCGTGTTTGGGCTTAGTGGAATCGTTGTGAGATATACCTACTTTGGCAACTAATCACTAAAAAGTATTAAGTAAAAAGTAAAAAGTAGTAAGAAATAAAGATTTTTTTTCATTAAAAGCAACCCAACTGAAAAAAATAAAATAAACAGGAAGTGGACCGACGTCTACCTCATCTTCGTACTCTACATATTGGGCTTCAATAACTCCTGCTGGCTCGTGCTGAGGCACCGACTTCAAGCTAGTAGAAAATTATTTTCAAGTTTGGTTAGCCGGTTCTATTTGTTGTCAAAAACTTTTTTGGTTCCGGTTTACCGTTTTACAAAAAAAAAACTATTATAAATTATAAATATTATTTATAATAACTATTAGTAAGTACTTACTTAGAATTTTATTTCTTGAGTGTAGTGTGTGGTTTGTTCTCCTAGCTGACGGTGTAAAAAAAACCTAGCTGAAGTAAATATATAACAAAGAGTCCTATGAAATAATTTCTTGTCCACCATCAAACTTAAAGCAACTTGATAAAGAAACTTCCATGAAAACTCACGGTGTTTACGGGAACTGATCACAAAAGCGATGGAATCTGAGTTTGGCTTCATGATTGATGATCAAAGTCAGGGGTCTATTGAGATCATTTTCATTTAAAACAAAAGGAAATTTAATCGACTAAAAATGGATTTGACTAAAAAAATTCTTGCTATGCAATCTGTAGCTTTAGTGATATAGACTCGCCCATCTTATAAAATAAATGAGAGTTTATTAGCTAAAACGGTTGAAAGGATTTGTGTAAAATTTTGCACACAGATAATTTATTATAACCTAAATTCGTCGTCGGTTGAGATGCAGTAGTGAACACTCGTAATTGTGACAACTTTCTTAAGAAAATAGTGTGGTAATTATCCTTCGCTTTCCACATCATAGAGATTACTTATACCTGCTGAGCTGGCAACGTGGCAATTTTCTTAGTTTTTCTCGATTATTCCATAAAAACTGAATGAAAATTAAAAATGTGGTCTGATAGAACTCTTCCTAATATATAAGTAAATATGTCTACTTCAATAATTATTCTTTATAGAATTTTATTTATTTTAAAACACGCACACACAAACATCACGCCTGTATTCCCAAATAGGGTAGGCAGAGCACACGAAACGTTACCGCTTCGCTTTTCTTTAAAAACCGTTAATAAACATTAATTCGTTTTAAAAGGAGATCGGAGACCTGGTGACCCGACACAGGTTCATCCTAGTTCGGGCACCAGTCTTTGCCACACGGGTCTGACTTCCTTTTATAGTAACTCAGTACCAATGTAGAAAACTGTATCTAGTGGTGGTGAAGAAAAATAAATAAATTATTATTATATAATAGGGATGTTGACACCATTAAAAAATAATTCCAAGACACGACTCCAGTAAAAAGACGCTTTATTTTAGCCCTGAAAACCAGATTAATTTTCGAGTAACTGCAAAATTAGATTTTTTGTTGCTTTAAAACAAATAAATAGTTAGTTGATTGAGTGTGCGAACAAGTGACGTCATATGTTACTATTTCCATTCAAACTCTATGGGAGATTTTGTTTTGACAGCTCATAAAAAGTACGTCAGTTGATGAATAATTATTGGAGTAGACACATTAACTTATATATTAAGAAGAGTTCTATCAGACCATGTTTTAAACTTTTATTCAATTTTTATGGAATAATCGAGAAAAACTAACAAAAATGCAACGTTGCCAGCTCAGCAGGTATAAACGCTCTTAACTGTACTACTTGAAAATGTAGCGCGTAGAAAAGTCTCTAAATCGGCTGGACCAAAGTTAGCCGGTTGAAGGGCTATATGTTTTGCATGTAAGATGCATAATGTTGCATAATGCGCTCATAAAGAGTCCGCTGGAGGCCGCTGCAATCTGCACTCCGCTGTCACACCGATGTGTAACTTAAGAGTCTGGTACTAACTACGAAGTGCAAAATACGGTATTTGACAACTTCTGATCTTGCCATATCTTAATATTATTATGAAAATATAGATTAACAGATAGTGTTTAGCGAAGAGAAAATTTAAATCGGTTGAAAATTGGATTTATAGTGATTTTTTGAAAATTCTATATACCTGTCGCTTTCTCAAACGCTTTTCTCTATGCAGCAAGTATGGCGGTACTGGCGTGTGACGTCCCATGCCAGTATGTTTTTCTCTGTCTAATCTTGAATTTCAAACCTTTATAACTTTGTTATTTGTAAAGGTAGCTTAAAAATTGTTTATCTATTCGATAACAGGCATTGTGTAGTTTTAATTTATAAAACATATACAAAATAGTCAAATACCGTATTCGATCATCTTGCCCTCCCACTGAACCTTCTATTATTTAAATACGAGAGTGAGAGTTCAGTTTTCGAATTTCGTAGTAGCCCCTCGCACTAAATTGATTTTGTTGTTTAAAGATAAAATTCTTACCATGTAGAACATACTACGAAAACACCTATGATAATGATTATCATGATGTCAAATAAACTTGCGTAACCCTGTCACGTGTACATTATAGAGTACCCTCACGTTTCTTTAGTGCTAATTTTCTCGAGTTATCTTCAGCCAAAATACACACGAAAATATGTCAGCCATTTTTAAAGAGTGTTTTGAGGTTAAGACACTTCAGAGCGTACGTGCAAAATGGATGACGAGACAGAATGTGTTTTTATTTGATTTAAAGTTCTGATAAATACGATATGACGTCCAAATAGTCCAGTGGTTAGGGAATCTAATGAGACTACTCACTCACTTCGTTTCACTTCACTTTTGCGGGGACACACAAAATCGTGTATGTGCAATCGTGTATTTGCAGGTGGTAGGACCTTGTGCAAGGTCCGCCCGGATTGCTACCACCATCTTGCTCGCTAATCCTGCCGTGAAGCAGCAGTGCTTGCACTGTTGTGTTTCGGCGTGAAGAGTAAGAGAGCCAGTGAAATTACTAGCACTTGAAGTATCCCATCTTAGGCCTCTAGGTTGGCGACGCATCTGAAATACCCCTGGTGTTGCAGATGTTTATGGGCGGTGGTGATCTCTTACCATCAGAAGACCCACTTGCTCGTTTGCCATCCTGTCGAATAAAAAAAAATGTATTCTCATGTTTTTTTTGTTTTTGTTGAATTTTTTATTTTTGTAATGTCTCTGTATCAGTACTGCTTTTGGTATTGTTGTTTGTTCTTATTTTTAAATTTTGTTGTATTTGTATGTCTTTCTGAATATGAATAAATGTGAATGAATGAATGAATGAATGAATGAATGAATGAATGAATGAATGAATGAATAAAAATGAATGAATAAAATGTATTTCGAAACAACAACAACAACAACAAAAAACAGATTACAAATTTCTTAAATCTAAAAGTGTATTGTGGCAGTTGTCTCAAAAAAGGAGACCACTCAGCATGAGTCGAGGCACGGGGCCACGACGCTGATTTTTAAATGTCTTCTATCATTCTTTCTTTCTTTCTTTCTATGCCCACTAGCACGTTTCTTAACCAACCGTCGCCGTCGCGTGCCATGCACGGAGCGTCAAAAACGGTGCCGAATCAGCACTGCCAATACGCTTCTTATGGATATGAAACACCGTTGACATGTTGTAGTCTGTCGCGTTACATTCCGTGCCTTATACGTTCCTATTACGCTCACGGTGTTATACGGTGTTGTAGGTAGAGACTTTAACGCGTGCGAAGCCGCAGCTAAAGTCTAGTTTTTTTTTCTTTATCTTTATTTAATGTATTTCCTTCATTCCTCTGGGAATTAACTTTTTTGCCAATGTAATATTCATGAAATTCGATCTGAAATTACGAAGCTGAATATTTTTACAAACTTTCGGTGTAACCGCTTCTCATTTTAGAATTTGCGAGGCGGCGTAAATATCCTGGAGGGGGGCGTAGGGGGCGAACGACCCCTTAAGTTATTATGGCCTAGATCATCATTATGGTGAAAACGCCCGTATTTTTACCTTCCAGAAGAACTGAAAGATGACGTTAAGTTCACAGTTTATGTGGTTTCAGGTCATGAAGAAAAATTTGATTCAATGACGTGTAAGATAGAGTTAGTTGGGTAGTATAGTAGCGCACCAAGTGTTCCGTACAAATTTAAAAACGACAATGAAAACAAAATAATTTTTGCGGTTGATTTATTTTCGAGTATCGATAGATAAAAGGATAGATTACCTTATGAAAAAATACATTAGAAAAAAATATAAAGTAATTTTAAGAAATTTGACCTAGGTATGTATGTGTTACGATGTATTATTATTATTTTTTATATTTTTTTTTCTTTAATTGTATAATATAGTTTTTAAGTATTTTATTTGTAATTATATTATTATGAAAAAATTACTTTCTGCCAAGTTTCTTGCGGCGCATTCTTCTTGGCAAATGGTCTTTCCGAAAGCGCTGGTAGTTTAAAAAAAAATACGTGTAAGTGCCCATTGGGGCCTATTTACTGAATAAATCATTTGAATTTTGAATTTGTATTTGAATTTGAATTTGAATTTGAATTTGAATTTGAATTTGAATTTGAATTTGAATTTGAATTTGAATTTGAATTTGAATTTGAATTTGAATTTGAATTTGAATTTGAATTTGAATTTGAATTTGAATTTGAATTTGAATTTGAATTTGAATTTGAATTTGAATTTGAATTTGAATTTGAATTTGAATTTGAATTTGAATTTGAATTTGAATTTGAATTTGAATTTGAATTTGAATTTGAATTTGAATTTGAATTTGAATTTGAATTTGAATTTGAATTTGAATTTGAATTTGAATTTGAATTTGAATTTGAATATGTACGTCTGTGAGTATTTATGTAGGTATGTATTATGTATGTATCTATGTATTTTCCTAGTTTTACAAAGCGTAGCATGATAGTCAAATTTTACAAGTAGCGGGATGAACAACTTTTTGTTACATTAACATTAAAATGACATATTTGATGCGCCTATCTACTATTTACTACTAACTAGATGGGAAGACGACCACCCAAACAGCAGGCATACATTGGATGAAAGACTAAAGATAGAGAATACTGGTCGTCACTGGAGGAGGCCTTTACCTTCACAGGAGGGGTTCTAGCAGGAGCGTAATATTTTATTTTTATTTTTATTTGAAAACGTACAATAATCGATTTAAATTGTTTCATTTTTGTATTGATTATCTTTTTGACATTATATTAAAAAATTAATGCATGTAAATTAATTTTTAAGAATTGAAATATTATGATATTTTATGCCAATACTTTGTTTATTTTTTTATTTATTTATCTACTATTTAGTACTTCTTCTACGCTAATCTTCTATTTCATTTTATATATTTAATAAACCATTATTTGATAAGTAACCAAAAGGTCATTTACTGGGTTGTTCAGACAAACAAACCCATCCATTTGCTACTATTTATTTTTAATATTACGTTCAGTTTTTTGACATTACAGAGTAATTTTTGTCTTCAACTATATAGTTGTGACATCTAACCGTTAGAGGAGGCGACGTTTCAATTTGTACTGCAACAGTAACACCTTGCGCCATGAACTATGTTCAATAATACATATAATGCAGAAGGTATCTAGTATTTATCACTGTTTATGCCGTCGCTATAGAGTACGGTCACTGTAAACTCATGGTAGTGGTACTGGTCATCCGTCCATCTCGTTAGTGAACGTCTCACGCTACGGTTTTCGAAGACTTTTCGGTCTCAACGGCCATCTGTTCTCCGTGCTATCTGTTTTGCCCATTGGCATACTTCAACAAGCTAATTCACATGTGGGCTAATATTATCTTCTGTACGCGGTAAATTTTAGGGTTTAATTCCTCAGTCGGAAAAACGTTAAAAATGTATAATACTCATAATATCTAATGTGCAATATATTATTATTTAATAAACAGGCCTTTGCCTAGCAGTGGGACACAGTTGGAAACTTGGACGCTCACGCAGAAGGTCATACACAAGCTGCAAGTCACGCAAAGGGCGATGGAGCGGGCGATGTTGGGCATATCTCTCCGTGACAGATTCCGAAATACAGAGATTCGGAGACGAACAAGGCTCACCGCTATAGCCAAGGTAATCACTCAAAGGAAGTGGAAGTGGGCTGAACACATATGCCGCAGGAGTGATGGAAGATGGGGGAAGGCCGTGATGGAGTGGAGACCCAGAACCGGGCGGAGAAACGTTGGTAGACAGGAGATGAGGTGGAAAAATTTGAAAAAATTCAGGATGGTCGTAAGTACTTATATCAAACTTTCAAGGAAAACTATAACGGCTAAGTTTGCTTGAGAATTATTAGTAGTTTATGAGTAAATAGCAGCCTAAGGTATAAAATATACCTAAACTTAGAAGATTCCGTATAAAATACGAAATCCTTAGAAAAATATTACTTAATTTTTTCGTAATGGCTACGGAACCCTACAAGTTCGAATTTTGCACTACGTAGTATTGGGCCTATAATCTTTATCTCGTCGTCTCGTTCTCTCACGATATAGGCAAACTTAGTCGTACTAATGTCTAAGTTCTTATTCAGAGGTTTCTGGAAAGAAAACTTTACCAATTATTGGGATTCTTGATGGAATGAGAGCTGCGTGATAAACTGGCCGTAAATTTTTATTTTTTATTTTAGCGGGTCAGCTTGTAGGAGAGGAAGTAAACAAAGAATTATCTGAAGACTCGATTTATTCAGTTGCTTACAAAAATAGGCTCTCCTCTATAGGAACATGACGCGGCATGAGATTTCAGGGTGTAGGTTCGAACAAGTGGTTGGTTCAGGAATTACAGGCAGGCACTTCTCTTGGCCCGGGTGTCCAGGTGGCGCAGGTGGAGTAGCGGCTGGACGTGCTGGTCGGAAGCCTCTTGAGCAGCCGGTGCGCTGGCCAGGTGGTTACTGGAGGTGCAGACGTTGAGAGGACCTATGTCCTCAGCACAACAATTCAACGGTCAATTGGTGTGAATTGTCCCGTGATATTTATATTTATCATAATTTCTCCAAAAATTGTTTGTAATATATTTTTAACATAAGTGATTATTTTGACTACTACCTACATTGTTCACAATGATACATATTTTACTCATTATGTCAACACTGAGATTTTATCTATATCCACAATGTTATTTAGGAGAATTTATTTATTAATAAACTTATTTCGCATAATCATCGCAGTTCTAACCTAACCTAACCTAACCCAATTTTCTGGCAGGATTTCGGTTCTGTGAGGGTCGTAGTTCCAACCTAACGTAACCCACTTTTCTGGCAGTATTGTATAGTATTGTATTGTAACTCTTTATTGTAAATAAAACATATGAAAATTACAACTAACAAGAGAGAGATGAGAGATGTACAAAGGCGAACTTATCCCTCAGCATTTATATATAGCAGTATTTTGGTTCTGTGGGGGTCGCAGTTCTAACTTAACTAATTTTTGCCAGCATTTACATTTTGTGGAGGTACATAACTGGCTTTTGTATTGACGCACCCATTACTAACACGAAAAAAAAGCTTAAATTTTCATAGAAATGATTTGTACCTTAATTTGTTGCTCTTTTGCGGATGCGAATATCCGCAACACCCCCGATATTAATGAACGAAAGATATTACCACTTCAAAATATCTTAATTTGTAAGTTATAACGTTATTTAGATTTGTTTTGCATGTAACAAACGAGGTGATTGACTCAATAAAATCGGGAGAAAAATCGATAATTCTAGATAATTTCACGTGTTGTCTGAAATTGTAGAAAAATCGTTGCATTTCGCGGTTTTAGGTAGAAATACAGAAAAATCGGTAGGTTCGAGAACAGGGGGGTAATTCGCTTCGCTTGTGACTGTATCCGCGGCTTCTACAATCCGCGATCGCATCTTTTGAAGAGTTCCATCAAACGAGTCTGCGAATAGTTAGGTTTAGCAACTTGAAACCCTTCACTGATCGGTTTGTTTTTGATCCGAAGATATCGCTAGTTTTCTAATCATTTAGCCGACTTTACGAATTCGAAGCAAAGAAAACTTTTTTTCGACGATCGGATAGCTAAGTTGTTAGTGACCTTGACTACGAAGCTAACGGTTGCGGGTTCGGTTCCCGTGACGGGCAGATATTTGTATGATTAATACGAATATTTGTACTTGAGTCTTGTGTTGCATTGTATGTATTTGAGTATTTATTTAAATATGTATGCGTATCTGTTTGTCTAGCACCCATAGTACAAGCTTTGCTTAGTTCGGGGCTAGGTCAATGGTGTATAATTTGTTCCAAAATATAATTATTAACTAGAGTTTACCTACGGCTTCGCACGCGTAACTCATTAGATACAGCAGTTGTACTAAGCTTGAATTGAAATTTCGGGATTTTACAAAATTTACGTGGGAATTCCCGAAAGAGAGAAAGGGAGAGAGAAAGAGAGATTTACACATGATATCACAGGTAGGGAAATCCCGACTCTAGATAGCAAATTCGAGATTCCGCGGGGTTTAGAAAATATCAATCCTGCGAGATCCCGAAATTTTCGGGATCTCGTCTAATGCTCGTCTAGTTTAAAAAATAATGTACAGTTCGGATGACTGAAAACGATGAAATAAAATGTTATTTGAAAGAACACAAAAACCTTTATTCGTCAAAATAACGTCAACGTATCGTCGTCAATACTAACTAAATAATTAAGGTTTTTTTTTTAAATTAGCATAATCAAAACAAAAAGTATACTCATGATTAGAAGTAGTTACGGGTGATTTTGAAAGTAGCTTCTTAAAAAACAATGTGTATTAAGAGTGCTATCTGCTAAACGGCACCTAATGTCCGTTGCAATATACCCAGCTGCTGAGAATGCCCTCTCCGACTCAACACTGGTTGGCAACAGCGTGACTAAACAACAAACAACCTTCAAAAATCTCCCCCTTGTTCCTCCACACTCAAATAAATCCTTTTTTTTTTTGGGTTCCGGAGCCAAAATAGCAAAAACAGAACCCTTATAGTTTCGCCATGTCTGTCTGCATGTCTGTCTGTCTGTCCGTCCGTCCGTTTTTGAAAAAATTCAGAATGGTAGTAAGTATATCAAACTTTCAAGGAAAACTATAACGGCTAAGTTTGCTTGAGAAATATTAGTAGTTTAAGAGTAAATAGCAGCCTAAGGTATAAAATATACCTAAACTTGGAAGATTGCGTATAAAATACGAAATCCTTAGAAAAATATTACTAAATTTTTTCGTAATGGCTACGGAACCCTATTTTGGGCGTGTCCGACACACTCTTGGCCAGTTTTTTATGACTGACTCTAATTTATCTAAGCTCGTGGATACACGTGTAAAAGGACTTTAGCGCACCGCTCGCGCCCCGAGTAGATGTGTAGCGTTGCTGACCACTGCTGCCCAATCCCGGCAACCTCGAACGGGATCTTGTCATATTATGCTTCGGGATTGATCCCGATAAATTACACGAGATCTCGTGAGATCGGGATTGCATTCCCTAATCACAGGTATAACCGTCGTTTTGCCAATTTAAATTAAATTATATTCAGGGGCTGTTTCACCATCCATCAATTGATTTGTGTTAACTGACGGTTAAATGTGATGCCGTCTCTATTTGTTTTCTTCGAATTGACGGAGACGGCATCACATTTAACCGTCAGTGGTGAAACAGCCCCTAAATCTCTATTAACACAGCATAGAAGCTCATACTCGTGTTCGGTTTAGATCTACCGTCTCGCACAATCGAAGCGTTGATTTTATACCAAAACGTTTGTAGCGAAGTAGTCCCTAAAGTAATGGAAATGATGGATAGCTATTCATTATAATATACCGAGCTTGATCAAATGGTTTTTGATTGGAAAGGGGCTTGATTGATTTTCTTAGCTTTGCGGTAATGGCGGTCAAAATGTATCTATAGAATTAGATGGATGATTTAGTGGCTTTGTGGTTTAAATCTTGGCCTTAGAACTAGAAAAGGACTTCCCAACCAAGGGGGCACCCCCCCTAGGGGGCGTGCATAAATGACAGGGGGGCGTATAGGGACTTTTGTATTTCAGAAAAAAAATCTAGGTAGGTGGTAGGTAGCGTAGGTAGGTAGTAGGTACATTAACCAGTTCCGAACTTAACTTAAGGGGGGCATGAAAGTATTATTTTTGGTTCGGGGAGGCTCAGCGAAATAAAGGTTGGAAAACCCTGAACTAGAATATTTAGTGGAAATGGTAAGTGTTTGCATTTTTAACCCCGACGTAAAAGTAGGGGTGTTAAAGGTTTTACGTTTCACAATATATTTAAGTACAGTTCACTGATTAGAAAGCTTAATGCCCCTTAAAATATACTTTTACTCCCTAGGGCGGTAAAGTTAATTTTCGCTTGAGCTAAAATGACAATAGCAATCACGTTTAGGATCATCGTTTAGAACAAAGTATTTTAGAAACCCACAATTAGAAGACGAGCAGGAACTGTAAAAGTGGCATCTTATTCATAGGGTGCGTCCACGTTACTCTTATTTTAGCGTATATACATTACAATACAATACAATACAATAAAATACAATGTCATTTAATAATATTGTAAATCTGTTTTAAAAAAAATACCTTGTTGAGTTTCTTGCCGGATTCTTCTCAGCAGAGGTTTTTCCGAACCGGTGGTAGATTTTTTTTGACATTCATAAGTGCTTGTTGTAGCCTAAATTGAATAAAGATATTTTGACTTTGACTTTGACTTTGACACCAGTGTCTGTCTGTCTGTATGTGGCATCGTAGTTCTCAAACAGATGAACCGATTTCGTTGCGCTTTTTGTATGCGAAAGCGAGTTTCTTTTCGGTAGTTCTTAGGTATGTCTTAATAAAATCGAGTCAGTCGTTTTTGACATATTGAACTTGGAAACGACAATGTCGAGGGCTTATCAAGTTTCACGCGAACGTTATTTTTGTCTCGCATGAGTGAACGCAGATGAGGAAGGTAATTGGATTTATTGCGTATATAGGCCTACCTTATGCACTCCGCACGGTAATATCTGATTTAATTAGTTAATTAGGTCAATTATTTCAGTAAATTGGCTGATGCGCAGAGCTTTCCACGCAATAGTATTTTTTCCAAGTATCTAATTTCTCCGAAACCATATTATTTTCGGAAAAAAAATTGTGCGAAACGGCAGTACACTACGGAAATATATATATACACACACACACACACACACCCACACGCACGCACGCCAGTACTACCCTACTTATATTCACGCTATGTCCACTTACTGTAGTCGACATATAGTTTATTCTTATTACCTTGTCGCTGTCACTTCATGTTTAAACTTGCGTACGAAATTGTCAGACGACATACTGTGACAAGTACTAAAGTAAAGATATCACTGACCTGGACTATACATCAAAAACAAACATTTGAAATTTACCATGACATTTACGCTGAAGGAAAACATCGTCAGGAAACTTGCACAAACCTATGCGAAGTAATTCAATGGTGTGCATGAAGTTCCCAATCCGCACTGGGCCCGCGTGGGAACTGCGGCCCAAGCCCTCTCTTTCCAAGGGGAGGCCTGTCCCCAGCAGTGGGACGTATATAGACTGGGATTGTACCTACATCAACATTCTTTGATATCCTAACAGTCGCGTTGCTTACAGTTATAAACTGTGGAGTCGCAAAACTACCCAATAGCAGCTAAAGACAGAATAAACTCAGGTGATCAAATACACTACACTACTATAAACAAGGGGCGCTCAAATTGAAGATTCTTGTGAATTGCCGGGAGCACGCAAGTGTGGATGTGGCATTACAATTCTTAAAGTCTGTTGAATGTCACCACTCACCACTCATTGATAAATTTTGTATGAAAGATAAATGTGTTTGTAGTATTTGGTACCACCGAGGAAGATATTTTGAAGCAAGCCTAGGTTGAGCCTAACTTATATAGGCAAAGGCCTCTGGCCTCATGTCCTACATTCCTCCCGATCTAAAGCAGTTTGAGACTAGTCGTCGAGAAATACATCTAGATCGTCCCACTATCTTCGTCTGGGCCTACCCTGCCATCGTCATGCGTCCTAGATTGATAAACAAGGGTTGTAAGTGATCAATTACACTCAAGATGTTTAGGCGCACGAGCGAGCAAAGCGAGTGAGGATGCTTATAGTTCGCGGGTGTAATTGTTCATTAATACACTTGAGTTTAACACTCTACTTTTCATCACAAATGCGAGGAAATAAAGAAAAACCGGCGTACTCGTAAATGTATACGGAATTTGTAACAGAGCGGAAGAAAATTTATCGCGCCAAACCGTCTTTTGTTTTTTTTTTTAGTGGCCTCACGCTCTTTGGCTTTGCTTTGGCACATTCAGGCAGCACTGGCCAGCAGCATTAAGCCATCATGGAGGTTTGGAGGTAAGTATGACGCATTACAATCTCCTTGTTTACCAGTTCGTGAATACAAAGGAGCGCCATTCGATCCCTAAAGATGTAAATTGAATTTACAACACGGATTTCAAGTTAAATGTAAGTAACCTACTTTCAGAGCTTAAGTGATGAAAACAATTTAATTTTACCGATTCTTGTAGGCGGGTGATCTTCGAAATTTAAATTGATGATATTTGTTGTGTTAACAAACTTCAAAAGAAAGTTTTTAATTTGGTTTTAATTTCATTCGTACATATATAACATAAAGTTAGGATGGTATATAAGTTGGTCGCTTAAGCACTCTTATACGCAATGGCGTCACATTGTTTATGCATCTTAATAAATACATAGTTCTCTAGAAAACAAGTGTACAATATTAATGTGTCTACCTATTTAAAATATATAAAATAAATCGTAATAGAATTCAGATATTATTCTCATATTTGAAATACTTATAGAAAAATAAATTAAAAATTTAGATTCTTTCCACTTCAACTTTCACCTCCGCCTCAACCTTCGTTAACCTCCGCCTACCCAAGCACAGCCGGTGAAACTACTGGCACGTGAGGTATCCCATCTTACGCCTCTAGGCTGGCAACGCGTCTGCAATACCCCTGGTGTTGCAGATGTTTATGGGCGGTGGTGATCTCTTACCATCAGGAGACCCACTTGCTCGTTTGCGATCCAGTCCTTTAAAAAAAAGCTCTTCGCTTCCACATCCGCCTCGGTTACACCCTAACACAAATATTTATTTACACAGCTTTGGCTGTCGCAGTCTTCTACGCAATATTCCCTTGCCACATCTATTTCCAACTCACATCCCAGGCATGTGCGACAATATTTACATTACTAGAGGGAACCAAATAATTCGCGCTGCGTTCGTAGTTGCGAAACGTCGAAACGTGTTCACAACACCACAATACTAATACAACACAAAGACAAAGGTTCATATTATAATCACTCTACAATAGTTTACTAGAAAAAGAAAATAACCCTACTAATCATCATCATCATACCTAATCAGCCATTGGACGGCCTGTGTTGGGCATAGACCTCCAGCTGCTTTGGTTAGAAGCGGCCTGCATCCACCGTGAACCCGCGGCTTTAACCAGGTCATCGGTCCATTTGAAAGAAAGATTTCTTTCTTTCTTTTCTTTCAAGAAAGAAAACATATTTATTTGGTCGCATTTACACAATAAAATACGAACAAAGCAAAAGCAGAAAGAGCAAACTTGACAAAAAAGGGGAATTTGGCTCAGCACGAAAATGTCGCGAATTGATTCGCAACGATATATTCTGCCAGGGGAAACAATAACGTACAACTCGGAACGTACGCGCAATAATGTACGACGTGATAATCCAAAGCATTTTTGCTTCCGATTATCATGCCGTACATTATCATGGTCGCGCATTATCAAGGCGTACAATGTACGTAGTGATAATGTACGACGTGATAATCTGAATCCAATCGATTCGAATGAATAGACATTTTTCGCCGTGGATCGAGCGAGCGCAGCGAGCGAAATCGATATAGTTGGAGCAGATCCGACCCGGCCGGGTTAGGTTGAACTTCGTTAGGTATTTTTTTTATTTCAATCACGGAAATCGTAAGGCATGATAATAGGAAGACATAATGCTTCGGATTATCACGTCGTACATTATTGCGCGTACAGTCAGGGTCAAAGATATCGACACGGCCAAAGTTACAAAAATATGTATACACGACTTTATGTACTTGCAATTAAGGCCGGTACGGGATGATAATGCACGGCATGATAATTCGTGCACATAAGGCCGTGTATTATTAAGCGTGCATTAACAAGTCGTACATTAACTACACCCTTCTGCCAGAACGTTAACCTTAAGGGTTACTTAATCTAAACGTAACCTAATAAACTTATCAACTATGGTGCATTTCGTTCGCGGACTGTCTCCATTCGAGAACTTTGCAGCCTCAACGGCCATTCTCCGTGCAAACCAATAATGAAACTACGAAATTAAACTTTACAATACAACAGTCTATACTAATACGTCTACATTAATAATTAGTAGGTAGAAAGAGAGAAAGAAAGAAAGAAGACATTTATTCACATTCACAAAGACACACAAATAGAACAAAATTTAAAAATAAGAATAAACAACAAAAATAAAAGAAAACAAAATAAATAAACATGACAATACATACACGACACATATATACATATAAGGTAGGTACTTAACACTATCATAAACGTACCTCTACAATTTGCCTCATTATATAAATATTACACTGCTATGACAGTTCTAAGAAGGTTTGTCTCTGTCGGATATACACTTCAACGCACGTTTTGCGATTATGTAGTACGAGAGTAACATGGAACCGTACGGTTAATAATTTGACTAAAACGTGTTTCGGGTTATATAGTAAGTTGTAAATCTAACTCGTAGAAGGTTTAAGAAAGGACGTGATTGTGATTGCTGAATCATGTTCTTTTCATATTTACATTTACATTATTTTACTTTTTATAAAAAGTGTTAACCATATTATTATTAAAAAAACCCAACCCAACGAGTGGGCAGTGGGCATACTTTTCAATACAAATTACATATTTTCAACCGACTTAAAAAAAGCAGGTGGCAGGACCTTGTGCAAGGTCCGCCCGGATTGCTACCACCATCTTGCTCGCTAATCCTGCCGTGAAGCAGCAGTACTTAAGCCTCTTGGTTGGCAACGCATCTGCAATACCCCTGGTGTTGCAGATGTTTATGGGCGGTGGTGATCTCTTACCATCAGGAGACCCACTTGCTCGTTTGCCATCCAGTCGAATAAAAAAAAGGGAGGAGGTTCTCTTACGCGATAACTCCGCCAATTGTGGGATGAATTTCAAAATTATTTTTTTTGTTCTAAAGGACAAGGTGGTCCCATTGTCACCAAGTTAGAATCTGATGATGGGATCTAAGAGAAATCGAGGGCAACCTTCAAATTTTAAAAGCACACCTATAGCGATTTTGTAATTTTTAACACCAAGTCAAGTATTTACAATCAGAAAGTAACATTTGGTGAACTGCACCTGAATGATCTGATAAAGAAGACCGTACCGTAAACTGCTTCAACTTTGCCCTCTGGCCCCAACATTGCCTAAGTTGATTTAGAGTCGATAACTTAGCACTCTTATAGGTTTTAAACTTTTATCTACACGGGAATTATTATTACGGGGGGATAAACGTTTTAAAACCTAAAGGGTGCTAAGTTATCGACTCTAAATCGGATCAGGCAATGTTGGGGCCAGAGGGCAAAGTTGAAGCAGTTTACGGTAGATACCAGTACTCTGTTATAAAATAATATAAACTATGCCGTGTGGAATCGTTGTGAGATGCACTTTGGCACACTAAAACCATGAAAAAAAAACGTTTTAATAAAAAATGGAACCGACTTCAAAAACCTTGAAAATAATTTTCTACTACTTTGAAGTCGGTGCCTCAGCACGAGCCAGCACGAGTGATATAGTATGTAGGTGAGGTAGACGACTATAGTTCCACTCCTGCTGGCTCGTGCTGAGGCACCGACTTCAAACTAGTAGAAAATTATTTTCAAGGTTTTTGAAGGCAGTTCCATTTTTTATTAAAAAGTTTTTTTCCTGACTCGTTCCTTTTACGGTCATGGTATGATACGTGTAGGGGGCTAGTGACCTTTAATCGCAAAACCTCAAATAAAGTGCCAAGTCACTTCTCAAAACTTTTCCCGTTACAATCAAGCGCTTTTTGCCGCGTTTCATCAAAAAAGTTGGGAAAAACAGGAAGGACCGTTAGCACAAGAAAATAAAGCAATCAGTTATCCCTGGGTTTGTTTTAGATAAAACGTTGACTTTGCAATCTTGACTCGAATTAAGGTGCCACGCGGCTCACGATGCGGCGATGTCAACTTGCAAGGAATCAGGATATTACCACAGAATAGGTAAGTAATTAGTACAAGTACAGTACCATTACTTGGAGTTAACACTTGACAGATAGTCGTGCCTTCAGTCAATTTTTAACTTTGACGTGATACAAATAAAATAGTTTTTAGTATACCGCTATCCACGTTAACAGATTATGTAAAAACTATGAAAACTATTTTATTTGTATGACGTCAAAGTTGAAAATTGACTGAAGGCACGCCCATCTGTCAAGTGTTAACTCCAAGTAATCGTACTGTACAGAAGCTTCTCTGCCGTACAAAAGTGACGTTTAGGCATAGGAATCGTGCCTACTTTATGCTTCTCTATGTATCGCATAACTCGTGTTCACTCACACGCAGCACGTGTAGTGCTAAGGTTGCTACGCCAGGAATACACTATTGAAGGTTAGAAATGTCATCATCATCAGATGTTGTTTAAGTGTAGTTGCTCAATTAACAATGAAATTAAATGAAATTTATTGCATTGCGAATAAAATGCTTATAAGGACAATATTTTATTTGCAGTCTGTTTTTTTTTCACACACACACACACACCACACACGTATACACGTCTTATACTAATAAAAACGCATTCGTTTCGCTTGCGACGTGAATAAAATAAGCGCAAGCGCGTCACGCGGGCGATCCGAGGCAGTGCGCGGCATCCACTGAATAGCCAACTCGAGGGGGCCCCAGACATCTACTTGTAGCGGAGAACAAAGTGGGATATAATTTCACGGATCGGTAAGCGTAGGAGACGTCCCCCAACGAGATGGACGGATGATATGCTTAAAGCCCCGGGTTCACTTCACGGTGAATGCAGATTGTTTCCAACCGAAGCAACTAGAGGTCTATAGGGGAGGCCTATGATATCCAACACTCAAGCTACAGCTGATATGTCGATGATGATCATTTTCTTTTGTCACAAAAGCCAAAGCCATAATTCGTGAACCGCACAGCGTGTATCGCTTCTTCAGTAAGTAGGAAAGAAATTTACATTTTAATTTTCTTTCTTTAGCACCGACTAAATTTAGTTAGTCGCGAATGATCCTGTGATGAGGGCCTCTGCCTTATTGCTTAATCTGTGGCGTGACTAAAATTTATTTCGTCAGGCCTATTTACAAGGAGTGCATAATGATCGGTATAATAAACGAAACGTTTTTGCTCCATATAATTTTAATTTCATGGGATTTAATAAGCATTTGACGTACATTTACAGGTGGTAGGACCTTGTGCAAGGTCCACCCGGATTGCTACCACCATCTTGCTCGCTAATCCTGCCGTGAAGCAGCAGTGCTTGCACTGTTGTGTTTCAGCGTGGAGAGTAAGACAGCCGGTGAAATTACTGGCACTTGAGGTATCTCATCTTAGGCCTCTAGGTTGGCAACGCATCTGCAATACCCCTGGTGTTGCAGATGTTTATGGGCGGTGGTGATGGTAAGAACCATAAGGAGACCCACTGGCTCGTTTGCCATCCAGTCAAATAAAAGAAAAAATATACACAGGGCTGGATGTATAAAGAAAAACTTCAACATTCGGGGATGAGGCTGACATAGTCACATTTGGTGTACTCACTTTGGTGCCTCGTTAAAATACTAGATAAAAAAAAAATCGGGGACTATTCAAAATCGTGACCAGCTCAAAAATTATCAGTAATGGGTCCCGACTGTTGAATTTTAAGCTAGGTAGGTACATAACAGAGTTCTAGACCAATAGACTAGACTTGTTTCCTTTTTTCGTTTTTTTAAAATAGGTTTTTTTTTTTTTGAAAAATACACTTTCTTTTACATAAGTAATTTTTTAATATTTAATATTAAATGCGAGTTTAAAACCGCATGGTCCAAAGAAATAAATATACATAGATACATACGCTCGAAAAAGATAAGTCGCCTTCGGACAGACAGTTGGGCAAATCATACAAGAACCCAACTACAGATATAATGCATAATATAGTATTATATACCCAGCGGCACAAAATTTGGCCCACCCTACTTACAAAATTACCTATTTCTGCATACATTTGAGGGGCAGATTTTTTGCCACTCAGTATATTTCCATCGAGAAAATTACGATCGCCCCCGAACTGACCCAAAGTGAGTGAGTGAGTGTTGTACCTCTATTAAACGAGTGTGATTTTCATATCTATTACTTGATATCTAATTTCAAAACAGCTGTATCACGGTTACTGAAGTTAATTGAGAGAGCAATATAAATACAAACTTTTCCGATAAAACGCGATGGTAAATCAATAAGAAATAGATCTGTTTAACCTTAATGCCTATACTCAGCTAGCCCACGCCGTAAACAGTATCGATTACCTATAAAACTGTTATGGACTAGTAAAAGAAAGCGCCGGATGAAAATAATAATATATTCCAACATTAAAATAACGATGCCACAAAACCAAATTATGTTTGCCGGCATAATTAACGGCACCGCATCCAGGAAATAAAACTGGAGAATGAGAAATGTTTTCTTATTCGTAAATGGAAAATTGTGCATTCTTTTCTGCAAAGTTACAGTTAAATGTTTAATCATAGTTTTCGCTAGTTGGCCGTCAAAAGTTGAAGGTTTTTAACTTCTTTTTTACCCGACTGCCCAAAGGAGGGTTATGTTTTTCGAGCGTATGTATTGGGTACAAATCCACTAAAAGTTAGGAGTTGTGACAGTGCTTCGTGGCTCATCTCCTTAGCATGCTACTATTAAACATTGCAAACATTTTTCTAAGCGAGCATATCAGAAAGTTTGTTAGTCTGTTTGTTTATTTCTTTATTACCTTTTCACGTCTAATTCGTTGAACCGATTATGTATGTATTGTATGTATGTCCATTTCTTTGGTCCTCGCTGCAGCCTAAACGGCTAGACGAATTTTAACATATGAGGTATCATTGGATTCGTCATAACTGTCGGAGTGACATAGGCTATATAAAATTTCAATATGGCGTCTGCGAAAAAAAAGCCGGAGGAATGAAAAAAAATATTTTGTATTGTAACAATATGAGTATCAAATGAAAGCTAATAATTAGCCTATTCTAAATATATATGGGTTATAATACTTTTAATCTACTATTTACACAGAAATATCAAAAAAGTATAAAATAAAAAACATTAAATTTAAAAAAACAAAAAACCCGACTGCCTTAAAAACTAAAAGGAAGAAAATAAGTCTAGTGGTCTAGAACTCTGTCAAGAAGCTCATTTAAGGTTCAACAGTCGGGACCCTTCAAATCGTAACCAGCTCAAAAAATCTTGGTAATGGGTCCCGACTGTTGAACCTTAAATGAGCTTCTTGACAGAGTTCTAGACCACTAGACTTATTTTCTTCCGTTTAGTTTTCAAGGCAGTCGGTTTTTTGATTTTTTAAATTTAATGTTTTTTATTCACTTGGTTGTGCTACTTATTTCTTTTGTGTTTATATACTCGACCGAGGTACCTACGGGGTAGGAGGTCGAGGGTAGCGCAGTAAAAATATAACTCGTGAATTAATTTCAGCTAAGAGAGTAAGTGTCAAGTTCAATTAAAATCAAAATATACCATCAGCCAAATATGTGGTCTACCACCCTAAAGTTGATAATCGTTTTATGTCACAAAACAATAATGCCAATACTCGTAGACGCCTCTGTCAACTTGAAAGTTCGACAATATGCATTTGATAGGAACTTGTTTAAAAATTGATAGACCACTTATTTGGCTGAGATGTTACGCATAGACGGACAAACATAAAAAAAATAAGATTTTCAGTTTCTTTCATATTGGTTGTGCTCTAAGAGATACCTTTCATATTAAATTTCAAGTTTCTCGGACAACTGGATACAGTATAGGTTTTGATTCTCTGGCTTTTTGTATGGAAATCACTATATCTTTGATTGCGTTGACTTAGAAGTTTGATTTTTTCGCTACTATTAAGCATCTCAAATAAAATCTGTTAGTAAACGAAAGTAAGGTGAATCTTAACAAATAAAAAATCTCCTCCGTCTTCTAAAGTTACAGCACTTGCCTTATATTGTTCATAACGACTGCTCCTCAAACGGCTGCCATTGCTGCGTTAAATGATGCCGTAAAACAGCTATTGTCTATGATTAAAGGCAATAAGACTACACAAGGGCCTCAGCGAATTACTTGTGGACATATTAATATCGGTATCTTAATCAATTGTAACTATTTAAGTAAATGAAGTTAGACTGTAAATTAGAACTAGTGCCAGCGACTTTATGATGGAGCACAGGGCGGACACGCCATACAAAATACGCGTTCTTGAATCTACATAGGCACGACGACGTCTGTACACGCGTCAATGTGTGCGTAAGACACACAGGGCTGACTATCGCAAAACCCTAGTACTATAGGGTATGTAGGTATGGCTTAGATGTGTAAATAAATGTAATCGTTAATCATATATTTTTATTTAAACCTACTTAAAATGTGTCTGTCTATGTATTTAAGCATTATTATTATACATTACAATAAATATATGACTACAAACTTGAACGAATTCGGTACTTACCTAATTAGTTATTTCATGTATTAATCGCGATACTTTTAGACAATTTGTTATATAATTAGTATAGTGTGTGTAGATAAGATATATATTGGTCTATTGATATGAGAGAATTAACAAGTAAATTTTACAAATACCTACCTACTATATAAGACGTCTATTTATTCATATAGGTACACACTTTTAAACCTAGGTATTGGTTTTTTCCTCAGTTACCTAATACCTACATTATACATGTTGCTAATTAAAGTTGGTTAGGTACCTTACCTACCTTTTTTCGTCCTTCGGAAATCGAAAAAAACTCCTTTTCTTATCTTTGGCTGTTGACAAACACCCATACAATGAACAGTATATCACCATTTCGCAAAGTAATTGCTCCCGAACTTAGTGCCGTGCCAAGGTGCGGCCGACATACATCGCGTTGCGCGCCCGACTGCTTTCCTGCGGTTTTCCTGTAATCTGCGCTTGAGGGTGGGGGTAACTCGAACCGGTGCGGGGCGGAGCGTGGCCATTCTATACGTCAGTACTATTATATATTCTGTGGATGGAGTAAAAGTTTCTATGTATGTACAGGTTTATAGGTACGAGAAAAAGATCCAATGTGAAAGTACCTATATACATGAGACCAATTTTACTGAGCTTTTTTTACATTGAGCTGAGCCGTGATTGACCCCTCTCCCTATTTCACTTGATGAAAAGTGCAGATGGGGCAAAAGGTGTATAAAAGAAATAAAGAAAGAATACCTCGTTGAGTTTCTTGCCGGATTGTTCTCAACAGAGGTTTTTCCAAACCGGTGGTAGATTTTTTTTTGACATTCAAAAGTGCTTGTTATAGCCTAATTGAATAAAGCTATTTTTACTCTGCCTTTGATTTATTTGGTTCCATCAGCAACCACCAGCCACCACCAGTGTATCTTACTGGTTCAGTATTAACAGCCTATTCACTAAGCCTTAAAGAGCCCTAGGTTGTATTAGTCTATTTTTGTAACATGTATAAATTCTAGTCAAAATACCACCAACGGGATTTATCACGCTAACACACACGAGTAATATTTACCTCGACGTTTCGGCAACATTGCAGTGGCCGTGGTCACGAGTAGACTGAAGTGTGGGCAGTGGCGTAGCTAGGTAACCTAGGGCCCTGGGGCAAATAAAAAAATTGGGCCCACTGCTATCAAAACTGGTAAGGTTCTTTGAAGTAAAATCATTATAAATACAAATACTTTAAAAATGCTAAGCTAAGATGATAAAGTTTCATCAGCTATAAAGCAGAATGTCGAGGGCCCCCTGAGCTTGAGGGCCCCGGGGCACTGCCCCGCCTAGCCCCTTGGTAGCTACGCCACTGATTGTGGGGTGTCAAGTCTGCCTAGCAGCGCGCGTCCTTCGAACTACCCGCACTTGATCATTAATAGTACCGGCACTCATATCACTCGTATATCTTCGTGAGATAGCTTATGGGTCAAAGAGTGACATAGGCTACTTTTTATCCGGGAAAAATGCACACCCGAGGGAACAGCGCGTGATAGAATTCCACGCGGGCGAAGCCGCGGGCAAAAGTTAGTTGTTTATGGATCAATATCATATGGACCTTCACAAAGTAACGCCTTGATTCTGGTTAGCAGAATAATGTAGCCCATTCGAATGACACTGCGCAGGCCAACTATAGTGAATGCATCCACGTAAACAACTCCCAACAATTAGGTACAATGCCAATGGAGTAAAAAACAGCGACCAATCACAGCTCGCGTAAATCATGACCCAGACGTAATAATTCACGGCCCATCGCCAGTAATGAAATATGTGTAGCTTATGAGTTGTGGGGGCAGTGTAAGGGTTTTGACTGTTTTTTTTTTATGACAAAGGAAGGTAAACGAGCAAATGGGTCACCTGATCGTAAGTGATCACCACTGCCCATGGACACCTGCAACACCAGAGGGATTGCAGGTGCGTTACCAACCTAGAGGGCTAAGGTAAAATGCCTCTTGTGCCAGTAATTTCACCGGCTGTCTTACTCTCCTCACCGGAACACAACAGTGCAAGCACTGCTGCTTGGCGGTAGGATTAACGAGTAAGATGGTGGTAGCGATCCGGACGGACCCTGCACTAGGTCCTACCACCCGCAAACCCACCCGCACGCACCCGCGTGTTGTCATCATCATCAGAATCAGTCTGCTGGACGTAGGCCTCTACCATCTCACTTGCTTGCACTTGCTGACATAACAAATATCACAGGGGAGCTACTAAGAATTTCTTAAATCGAAGTTCGTATCGTACCGTCCCTCTCACTTTCGCATTAAATAATATTAGCGTCAGCAGGGCTACTACGAAACTCGAAACTCGAAGTTCGTGTACTGCGGTCCCTCTGACACTTATACTAATTAATACGAGAGCGAGAGAGACGGTACGATACGAGCTTCGAGTTTCGTAGTAGCGTAGTACTTCGTAGTATAGGGGCAGGTCCGCTTCTTTCTCGTTTAAAAATACATTGCTGGTCTTCGCATATCTTTACTCAAAGTGTAATCACGCCTTTGATGCGGTAAATATTGAACATCAATGAATCTATGAGCATCTGTTAACCATAGTTCAAAAAAAGCCTTACAAAATATTTACAGGGGTATTCAGTCAAACTAACTCTAAACATTCTTTTTGTTTAGTGCTCATTTGTTTTTGGTGGTATAATTTTTATAGTGAACGTTGGATATGCCAATAAAATATCACAACGTAATATTTTTCTAAGGATTTCGTATTTTATACGGAATCTTCCAAGTTTAGGTATATTTTATACCTTAGGCTGCTATTTACTCATAAACTACTAATAATTCTCAAGTAAACTTAGCCGTTTTAGTTTTTCTTGAAAGTTTGATATACTTACTAACATCCTGAATTTTTTCAAATTTTTCCACCCACCGCTTTAGATTTTACAGGGGGGGGGGACGCTCGATTTTAATGAAAATTTGCACTAAGTTGAATATTTCGCAAACAAATTGCTGAATCGAAAAATCGTTTTAGCAAACCCCTAATGGTTTTAAAATACCTATCCAACGATATCCCACACTATAGGGTTGGATGAGAAAAAAAAATCACCCCCACTTTACATCTATGGGACATTAAAATCTTCTTTTTTAAAATTTTACTATTTTGTCGTTATAGTATACCTATATATCCGTGCAAAATTACAGCTTTCTAGCATTGATAGTCCCTGAGCAAAGCCGCGGACGGACAGACAGACAAACATGGCGAAACTATAAGGGTTCCGTTTTTGCCATTTTGGCTCCGGAACCCTAAAAGGCACTAGTTTTAGGCTATTATGTGACTTCACTTCAAATACAGAAGCGCTAAAAAACACCAACAGCCCATCGTGTCACCTATCACTAGCAATAAAAATCTAAAGGCATACACGGGCTATCTGCCGGTACAGGGGTCGCATCCGCCCTCGACCCTCTCAGGCTGCGTAAGTATCTGGCCAGTACTATACGGCAACAACGGCAAATTCGTAATACATTGCGTGTGTTGACAGTTACCTGCGGTAAAGTCTGTGGCTAGAGCACGCAATGGATGGAGTACTTGGCGACCGTGCCGCTAGTGGTGAACAAACTTGGTCAGAACTTGTAAGTACGCCCTTAGGGTGCTCTAACAATGTGAATACTTGGGTTATTTATTGAGGAAATTGTTTGTTCTTTGAGGTTCGAGTGGCCAGGTTTTTATGAAATGGCTTCTGGGCTTTTTAAGAGGCAGACATTCATGACTATCTGGAATGGGTAGGTTAGAGGTCGCTCTCAAAAAACGTAAAGCTTAGTCTAAGGGGCTGTTTCACCATCCATTGATTAGTGTTAACTGGCGGTCAGGTGTCATGCCGTCTCTATTTGTTTTGTTCGAATAGACGGAGACGGCATCACATTTAACCGTCGGTTAACGCTAATCAATGGATGGTGAAACAGCCCCTAAGTGTAATTCAGAGTTTGCAGTTAGATTTTTTTCAGTTTTCTCCAGACTTTTATCGAGAGCGTTTTTGCGCGGTGAAGCAGATATGTAGTTCACTAATAATTAACATGACTAGTGATCGTTATGAACGTCAGGCCCCTCTTCCCCACTGGGCACACTGGGCACGTGCCCAGGCCCCCACGATGGATTCGGGCCCCCTAGTCCCTACTTCATTACCAAACCATAACCCATAGCTACTCCACTCTCGCCTGAAAATCAGGCTTACAGAATGCAGCATGTTGTGCCCAGGGCCTCTAATAGGTGAAAAAGTGGCAAATAGGTTTATATGCTTTAGAGCGTCAACAAAAGTTGGGTGCAATATTTTACATAGTTAAATTACCTTCCTGTTTCTGTTAACGTAGGAAGGTCATTTAGTTATTTAAAATGGTTTTTTTCTAATCGATGTGAATGACTGACAGCCAAATCTATCGAGCAAACTTAGTCGTTTATTCGGTATAGTTTAGATAAATGGTTATAAATATTATGTAGAATAGAATATAAATCATTTATTCATATATAAACAATTACAATTTACACAATACAATAAATGCGCCAAACTGGAGTGACCAGTTTGTTGGCGCGCCCAGTTTGTTGGTGGTGTGTACTTATATAAATCACATAATTTGTGAAATATATAAGTTGAAAATACGCGTGCATTTGTTTTTTTTTTGTCAACCATACTTTGCTACAAAACTGCACGTTGATAACTATAACTAAACATGACACATCTTCAGAATTAAACTGACTCAATTCAACATCATTTTCATTTCGATAATAAACTTTGTACCAAAACAACCAGGTAAAGTTTTAATTCTAAAGGTGCGATCAGTTCTTTATCTGTAAAACACAAATATTTGTTTTTATTAATAAAATGCAATACATTACAAATATCCCTTAACAAGCCGTTACCCGCGACTTCCTCCGCGTAGAATTTGGTTTTCACTATCCCGCGGGAACTATGCAATTTTCCGGGATAAAAACTATCCTATGTCCTTCCCCGGGACTCTGTGTATCTGTATAGCGAATTTCATCTAAATCGTTTCAGCGATTTAGACGTGATGAAGTGACAAACAAACAATAGTTATTTGTGTCACAAGGGAGCAAAATGGTGTATTTACGGCGAGGGCGTACATTGAATCCAGAATGTAGCGAAAGATTCTACAATAGAATCCTGAGCGTAGCGAGGGATTCTTAAGTAGAATCCTGAGCGTAATGAGGGATTTAGGTGTTAACGCCCAAGATGAAAATAATTTTGCTCCCGAGTGGCTCATACAACTTTTCACACCGAGCATTAAGAAACTTGAAAAAATGAATTCTAAATATTATTAAAGAACAACCAGCATAGAAAATGGTGTGGCTTTACAATTAACAAGTTCAAAAAATTACTGAACTAAAATAATTTCCTTGCTCACCCGCGACCTTACGATAGCTAAGCTTATGCAAAATATGCGTGTTCATGCAGTTCCTCCACCTCCACACTGTAAGAACACACACAAATCACACAAACCCATCTATCACCACCACCACACTACACTGACGCGTTTCGAACTCAAACAGAGCTCATCTTCAGAGTGACACAACCGTACACCATGCTACCAACTGTCTAACAACTGGTAGCATGGTGTACGGTTGTGTCACTCTGAAGATGAGCTCTGTTTGAGTTCGAAACGCGTCAGTGTAGTGTGGTGGTGGTGATAGATGGGTTTGTGTGATTTGTGTGTGTTCTTACAGTGTGGAGGTGGAGGAACTGCATGAACACGCATATTTTGCATAAGCTTAGCTATCGTAAGGTCGCGGGTGAGCAAGGAAATTATTTTAGTTCATTGATATGGACCACCGCAAAGTAACGCCTGATTCAATAAATTATTCAAAAAATTACATTTGCAATAAAACACTTAGAAAAGCCTTGAACAGAAAAGTTGCACTTTGCTCCCTCACGTCAGGGAGGAAAAGTTAATTTTCTGAAGGAGAGGTGTGAAAACAGACTTACAAACTTTCGCATTTATAATATTAGTGGGATGAGCACCAAACATCGATACTTATTTACAGAATATTCAATAACCTAACCAACGAAAAGTTGGAAAACCCCCGACTTTGTCATTTTAAAGTTCAATATCTCAAAAACGGCTGCATTGATTTTGATGAAACATATCTAGGAACCATCGCTAGAATCCCTGCTTTCAAATACAAAAAACCGCAATCAAATCAATCCACCCGTTTAAGAGCTACGGTGCCACAGACAGACACACATAGCGGTCAAACTTATAACACCCCTCTTTTTGCGCCGGGGGTTAAAAATGTAACAAAGCTGCAGGGCTACTACGAAACTCGAACTTCGTGTCGTGCGGTCCTACTCGCTCTCGTTCAGTCGAGTTCATAAATTTGTGAGCAAAAATTTGATCAATAACATCTGAACACGACTCTATTGTTGACGGCGTAGAAGCGTGTTCAGATATTTTTGATCAAAGTTTTGCTCACAAGACTATGAACTCGACTGTATCAAATAGTATAAGTGTCAGAGGGACCGCACGACACGAACTTCGAGTTACGAGTTTCGTAGTAGCCCTGCAGCAGATTTCGCCTTCAATCTCCCCAGTATTTCTACGTTAACTATTTTCTCCAAAATCTGTAAGCAGTACGGCAGTTCGTCCACTAATTTTGATAGTGGCCAGCGTCAAAGGATCGCATCACGGTCGCCGCCAGTTTATACTAATCCTAAAAGCAGCCCCCATCGACTAGGCACGAGTGGTATAAAGAGTAGAACAAAGATATAGAAGGATGTGAAGAGACATGACAATATTTATCATAAAAAAAGTTTCTTGGTTTAACAAAGTATTTTTACAGAACAAGTTTGAGACCTCTTTCTAACCGACTTAAAAAAGGAGGAGGTTATCAGTTCGGTTGTATTTTTTTTAAGCAAAAACAATGCTTGTGTCAGGAGTTCACTTAAGAGTGTTCCACGCGGGATATTATATCTATATATGTGTATAAACTAATTTTCAATACAATCTTTTTTGCTGATTATACGAGTGATATTCTGGATCCGGCCATGATCGTATCCGAAGGATGGAACTCCTCAATTTATTGGCATCGACTTGAAATTTGGTATGGCGTCGCTTCGGAGGTAAAGATACTAAAGCGACACTTTGGGCCAAATTGAGTTATATATACCACCGGAATCAGCGAATTTTTCTGCATCGATCTATCTGGGTTTCGAGACGATCAGAGGACTTTTTTGGCGCTTTAGTCCCTGAAAAATCAGTGAAATTTGGGACACTTCTTACTAATCCGACGCTTAAATTGAGTATTTTCTCTTTAGTGCTTTTACCTGTTTTAGATTCTAAACTTTTATATTGTTAAGTAATTTGTAATTTTTCAACTTTAAATACATTTGGCGTTTTAGTACTCTATGCATATCAAGAAATTTGATTCTTCGTCGCTTTAGTAAATTGTTCCAGTCTATTCTGAAGTTTTGGATGCGTTTAGTATTTTGATTAAACTGATAAGAATATATTTAAGTCGTTTGAGTATTTAGTACAAAAAAGTTAACAGAATTTGTGGTGTATTAGCGTCATTACAACATAGCAAAAGAAAGAAAATATTTAAATTAGTAAAAAAAACACAATATTATAGGATTATGTTTGGTCCAGTAAGTCAATAATCTGATATTTTATTGTCAAAAAAGAAGTGTTTAGGTATTTTTCTTTTACGAAAAATCAATTATATTAATTAGCCAGTTAGTAAAAGTACTCACGATATTTTCATACGAATTGTAGATTATGCCAAATTAACCTGGACTTTAATCTTAGGAACTTAAGATACAATCACTTTACCAAGGATAGGTAAGGTACTATGCGCGTCTTTTATATCAACACAATAATAGAGCGTGTTGGCAACAAAACCTGAAATAATTGATTGTGATTACGAAAGGTTAGTTTGTAAACAAATAATTATTATGATTATGGGCACTAACTCTATTGACTGTTATTAGAGTTAGGTACGAAGGAACATGATAAAAAGGTAAGCTTATTGTGAGACTTCTATCTATCGGAAATAGGGTCTCATATAGAAATATGATGAATTGACATCTATCTATTCTAAACGTCTAGTCTTTACTATATAAAGGCTCAAATTATGTTATTGAATGGCAACTTTGATTAATTAAAACACTTCAATTTCAGATCCAAATGGAATCAGATAAACATGTCTCTTTCCAAAAATTCGAACCCGGAAAGTGAAAATATCAAATTTATGACTTGCCAAAGCTTAACGTAGTGCGACGCATTACCTTCGATGGTAAATATATGAATGCTTTTGTTGTTTGTAAATTGCATGTATACTGTTTATTATCGAAACAAATCAAGCCGTCCTAAAGGTGACAGCAGTATTCCGTACACGACCTTACCTGCGTTTTGTAAAGAGTAAAAAGCTGCTCTGGTGTGAAATATCATTTCACCTTATATAGGACACTAAGTTTTTTAGCAGCTGTTTTCGCACTGGACTCAATAGCCGCACCGAAGTTGAGGCTAGATTGAAGGTCTAACCCAAGAACCTCAAGGTGGTCTTTAGGTGGTAAGGATACAAAGTGGACGGTCTCCGCTTAGCGGTAAACATCCACGCCTGTGTCTTGGCAGCACTGAACTGGACCAAGTTTGCCGAGCCCCAGTCGGACATGGCCTCCGAGGCCGAATTCGTCGACTCGAAAAGATCGGTTCCGCAGGAAATCAGAGATCCATGAGCATAGGACAGGAGAAATCCTGCTAAGAAGGCCTCTGTGCCAGACTCTATCGAATGCCTTGGAAGAGAGACACAGCAAGAGCTTCGCCATACTTCTCAACAGGTTCACCCTAAATGTGAGTAGCATATACCAGAAGATCCCCAGTGGACCGATTTTGGCGGAACCCGTATTGGCGGTCACTGAGGAGATCGTTACCTTCTAGATATACCTACCAGGAACTTAGCATTCAATACACGCTCCTTTACCTTACATAGTATGGAGGTGATTGCGATAGGCCGATAGTTCGACGGGTTGGCACGACTGCCCTTTTTGGGTAGGTACTGGCTGCACATTAGCAATCTTCCACGATACCGGGACCTGTCCCATCTTGAGGGAGAGCCTGAACAGACGTGTCAAAACCGGAGACAGTTCCGGAGCACAGGTCTTTAAAACAATTCCAGGTATAGTTTATTCCTAGTTTTATTCACGTCCAGAGAACGCAGCGTTCTTAAAACCTCCATTTGGTGTATTTTGACCTCCTGATTAAACGTACCACAGTGAGGAATGGATGGAGGCGCTGCACTATCATCATCAAGACGCGAACAGGTTTGCCTTCTCCGCTGCAGTGTGAGCAAGCGACTTATCCGACTTCAGCAGTGGTGGCAGTGACGGACGACAGAAATTGGACTCCACCGATTTGGTTAAGGACGAAAACGCTTAATGAATGTATTTTCTTTCTTTCTTTTCTTTTTCTTTACTCTCAGAGGGGTAGGAAGCAAATTTGGCGCCGATACAACCAACATGGAGGAATCGCGCTTTCCGTATGACCTTTTTGCAGGACATGGCAGCTTTGTTGAAGAGCTGTTTCTTATTGTGTACATCCGGTCCGGAGCTTTGCGACATCGAGCATCAACCCACAGTAAGTAAGCAAATAGAGTGCTTAATAGCTTCAGCTTGAGTGCACTCAGCGTTAAACCATGGGCAAGATTTGCCACCAGTATACATCAGAGAAAGGAATGAAATATTCCATACTCTGACGCAACGCATCGGTAACAGCTTCTGCGCAGCTCAACGAATCGTCACTGGAAAAGCAAGTTTTCTGTCATGGATAGGAAGCAAAGAAATGACGCATCTCATCCCAATCTGCTTACTTGTATCGCCATACTCGCCCAGTACCGATTGAGCAATCGGGAGGAGAGTACTGCGACACAAATTTCACCAGACAATGGTCAGAAGTACCCAGATGGGAAGACACCGACACATTGTACCTGTCTGGATCCAAGCAATTACGCGTGTGCAAGGCAACATCCGGTATGCGAGTCGGTTGCTTAACCAGCTGGGTGAGATCTAGCGAAAGCGCAAACTTACGCGCTTCTCCTCCTGCATAGATGACTTGGTATGGGAACAACCAGTCCTCGCGGTGACCATTAAAGTCCCCCAAGAAAACCAACTACGCACGCGGATACCGTTGCTGAACCACACGGCGTGCCGTAGCACTGAAGTGATCAAAGACCCTGGTCGTCTCCAAGTCACCGCTGTGCGACCGATAGATCAGATCCAAAGAATGGAAAAGCTAGGATCCTCAAGGTTGCGGAGACGCTGAGTACAGATGTCATCACAAACGTACAAGCAGACCCCAACACGTGGCTTAAAAGTATGCTCCAGGCTGTACCCTGAGTAGTGTGGGTAGTGCAAGTACGCCATGTCTAAGGCACATTTAATCTGCGTCTGGGTATCCTGGCCTGGTCAATACCAGGGGTATCACAGATGCGTTGCCAATCTAGAAGCCTAACATGGGATACTTCACGTGCCAGTAATTTCACCGGAAGAAAAGAAGAAGGAGATGAGAAAGACAAAAGTGAATAGGTTAGAAAAGACGGCAGTTGAACAGACACAGTGCTGCTCACCCAGCAGCACACGAAAGTGAGCCACTACACTAGGAGCCTGGTCTGGTGACTGCGGGGACGCCCGAACCCCCAAACACGGCTTTCGGGTCCTCTCTCCGGTCGCCAACCGGCACTACAGCACATCTTCGGGATTTTTCGCAAGTTACCGGGGCAGCCTTTCAAAGTTGGCGAAAACTCTACTTGGGCCCCCTACTAACTGCGGTCGGCCAGCGGAGCACCGTGCTTCGAATTCCGCTACCCTCCACGAACAGGCACCCGGTGCAGCAAACTGACGGCACCGAAACTGGTTTGCACGCAAGTCCCTGCCCAGACCCGTCCCTCCACATGGCTACTCCTAACATTATGCTGGAACACGGCCATGACCGTTTGGCAGCATAACTTAGTTAGGTGGGTGGTGACAAACCGCGGCTGAAGCCTACCACCCGAATGAGGTTGTTCACCAGAATGAGGTTGTTCATTTGGCGCTACCTAGGGGACACGTGTGGGTAACTAGAGCTAAAGCCCACGGACGCGAACAGCTTTATCCCCCAATAGTCGACGATAGGCAGATAAGACGATAACAAAACCAATATCAAATAAAACTTAAAAATTTCTACGATTTCCTGTGTTTCCTTTGAATTTAGTAATATTGATTAAAGTCAGCGCAGGGCTAACTACGAAACTCGAAACTCGATGTTCGTGTCGTGCGGTCCCTCTGACACTTATACTATTTAATACGAGAGCGAGTGGGACGGTACGATACGAACTTCGAGTTTCGAGCACAGACGGTCCATTAGTGATCATTCGTTAAAGCAATCTGAAAATTAGTATGTTGTATTTCAAAATAAGTATTTGTAATGTTTTATGATTATTATTTAATAGGGTCCTTAAGCATTATGCAGTTGTAAAATAGTTTGATTATTGGTGAATAAGCATTAAACACAGTTTGATAAGAAGTTGATTAACGCCATTAAGTAATTTGAAGATAAAAAAACTAGAATAAATATCCCGTTAGTCATCTGAAATTATGATATATTACACCAATTCTTACGTTTAGTCCTTTTACCTTATTGCGTTGTCTCAAAAAGTTGAAGACGAATGACTAAAGCGCCACCTATCTCCTGAACTATTGTACTTAGGTCAAAATTATAGATTTCAGTTCATAGTATGCTGAATTGTCTTTCACACAGTCTCAGAATTTCTAAAATGTGTTCACAAAGAAACGAGTTATGAATTTTTTTCGTCAAAAAAAAACTTTAAATCGCTCTCCTGTAAAGTTGGTCAAATGTCGCTTTAGTATCTTTACCTCCGAAGCGACGATATGTAGTTTTGATGACAATACAAGTGTAGTCAACATGAAGTGCAGTCAGCCAAAACAGCTAGAGGATTGTGAAGTAAAAAACGAATGCTAGTACTACTATATATATGTATAATAAAAATATCAAAAAATGGTAAAATCGGCGCAGATCTAGTGAGTAATGTTTTTAAAGTTCCTATTTATCTTGCTTTCTCAACTAAAAGTTTACTTTAGTAAACGAGTAACTTTACCGACAATCATCATGATCCTAGCTTATATAAGTCCCACTGCTGGGCACAGGCCTCCTCTCAGAACAAGAGGGCTTGGGCCATAGCTCTCACGCGGGCCCAGTGCGGATTGGGAACTTCACACGCAACATTGAATTGCTGCGCAGGTTTGTGCAGGTTTCCTCACGATGTTTTCCTTCACCGCAAAGCTCGTGGTAAATTTCAAATGTAATTCCGCACATGAATTTCGAAAAACTCAGAGGTGCGAGCCGGGGTTTGAACCCACGACCCTCTGCTTGAGAGGCGGAAGGTCAAACCAGTAGGCCACCACGGCTTTGTTTTTTACCGATAATACGATAGAAAAACATTATTCATCAAACCTGTAACGTTTAAGGAGTAAAAAGCATCATCGCCATTTGTAGGAGAAACCGTGACTCCATATCTTAATCCTTTTAAAACTAGCTCACGTCATATCCAGCTTCGCTAAATCTTCTTTCCATCACAAAGCGAGCTCTACACTAGAGGGCTCCGCTCCGCACAAACAGTGGATACACGGCTCAATTTCATAGTGCAAACACGCCAGTGTGTACACTTCTTGACACTATGTTGCAACCTATGCACTGCGCATTGTATGTACAGGCTGATGATTTAAATCGAAAATACAAACTGAAATACAGATGCATAGAAAAACCAGAAAAATAAGACCAGCGCTGGGAATCGATCCCAGGTTACGGTAGTACTATTAGTTATTCTGTGCCCAGGTCCTCGGCATTTCGTGCCACGTGCTATACCACTACACCACCTCCACTCAAATTCAAATCATTTATTCAGTAATTCGCAATGGGCAATTTTACACGTCATTTTTTAAACTACCAGCGCTTTCGGAAAGACCATTGATCATTGCCAAAAAGAATGCGCCGCAAGAAACTTGGCAGAAAGTCATTTTTTCAACAAAACTGGACTGGAGTGGTCTCAGCGCTGGTCTTATTTTTCTGGTTTTTCTATGCATCTGTATTTCAGTTTGTATTTCCGATATGGGTTTTACGGGATGACCGTAAAAGTAACAAACATTTGGAATTGAAATAAAAAATACAAAAACATTTAAAAAAAAATTGGTGATTTAAAACCAGTTATTTTAAACCGATATTAAATAAGGTTCAAATTTTAGACTTCCCTTCCTTAGAGAGACTTCCCTTTTTTAGATCACATTTAAAAGTAAAAACTATGTGCATAGTGGATATAATAAATTATAGTACCTACTTCTACGCAACCCAACGCAACGCAACTCTTGCATGGACCACATTTTCAATTATTTTTAAACGACTCGTTGTATTGTGGTTGTGAGGAGACTGAAGAGTAGCCTGCAACTAGGTGGATACTACAATTTATTTATCACATTATTATTTTATCATGTAATTTTAATAGGGAAATAACATTACTTATTTCTTAAATGTCTTATTACTATTTAAAATGATAAAATTAGTATTTAGAAGCACAGAAAAAGTTCTGAAGTATTAAATGTAAAATTTCATGGTATTCCTTTTATTTTATGCTTCGTTATCAGAAAAATATAATCCTTAAGATTGAGCCTTTGATCAATACCGCAAAATTACACATGCCATGTTTTTTTTTAACAATTTGTCGGGTTTCATTCCCGTTTCAGACAAGGTATTTCTCTAAAAACTTTGAATGCTGTTTAAATTGTTTTAAAAATTAAAATGAAGTCTTTCAGTAAAATTGTCTATCTACATTCCCACTCACTAATATCTTTGTAAGTCTGGTTGCTTGTTTGTTACTTTATCACGTCTAAACCGCTCAACCGATTTAGATGAAATTCGGTATACAAATAGGAGTCAAAGTCAAAGTCAAAGTCAAAATATCTTTATTCAATTTAGGCTATAACAAGCACTTATGAATATGTCAAAAAAATCTACCACCGGTTCGGAAAAACCTCTGTGGAGAAGAATCCGGCAAGAAACTCACCGAAGTATATCTTTTTTAAACAGATTTACAATATTATTAAATGATATCAATACATCACAAGTATTTAACACAACTTTATTTTTAACACAGTAGGTTCGCTATTTGAAGGGATCGCTAATGCGGATCGGAATTATTTCCAAATATCCCTGTCCATGATATAATCATTAACTTTATAATACACCTTAGATATTAATGTCTTCTTGACAGTAGATCTGAATTTTGTAGGTATCTGTTTCATTTATCATATTTTTTGAGAATTTTATTATACAAACGTATGCAATTTCCCAGAAACGACTTTTTGGTTTTAGCCAGTCTGTAAGATGGAACTTTAAGCTTTCCTGTGTTTCTAGTAGCCTTTGGCTTATCGACGTTAGTGGGAAAATCACATATGTTCTTCCTTACATACATGATTATTTCAAAAACATAAAGCGACGGCAGGGTTAGGATACCTGTTTCCTTAAAAAAAGGATCTTAAAGATGCACGCGTCTTCAAATTATAAATTGCTCTAATTGCTCTCTTTTGTAAGATACAAATTGACTCAATGTCTGCAGCAGATCCCCATAAAATAAGGCCGTACGAAATAATGCTATTAAAGTAAGCAAAATACACCAACAGTGCGGCGTGTGTGGCGCCGTGGCGGGGAAGGACATAGGATATAGTTTATATCCCGGAAAATTGCATAGTTGCCGTGATATACGTGTATATGTGTTTATAGGTATTTTATAATTCTTATATTTGTCATGAAATATAATATATAGTTTTTTTTCTTTTCCCGCAATAATTACGCGTTCGGTTACGTGGGTGCACACTCACCGGGGTTCAGCTGAAAACCAGCGCTGCAGCTCTGGTTACAGGGCTACGGCACATGCTGAGCTGAGTCCTTTTGGCATCACACTACAGCACAATATCTCTTATTTTCCTCTCTTCTCCTATTTATGTTTTTACTGTGTTTTTGTTGTGATGTAGTGTGTTTTTCTTGTCAATAAATGTTGTGAGTTTGTGAGTTTGAGTTTGAGATAGCGATAACCGAATTCAACGCAGAGGGAGTCGCGGGAGAAGGCTAGTATTTACTATACTTTCCCTCCATGTGGCATAGCCGTGGGACAGTCTGTAATATATTTAATAGTTTTTTGCTAAGTTGCTGTCCACAAAGTCGTAACTTTCCGGACGCACTAGAGCCAGCAAAGCAGATAGTCCCCCGGCTCTTGAAATGTGTAAACTTGTTCAAGTTCCCGGCAAGGGGGTGATTCCGGAACTAATTAATAAGAGGCTAAGTGCTACGCTATGTCGCTAAATTAATTTCCGGGCGCAATTCTATTTATTTAAAGTTCGCAGTGCAGATGGTGAAATGTTAATCCTCTTATTCTTAAATGCTAGAACAACTTAAGAAAGACAAATAAAAACATTTATTCCTGACATTATAGCAATGGAGGAATATAAATCGTGATCAGCTAAAAAAAAATTTAGAAAATTGAGCACAAAATTAGAAAAGTGAAGAAAACTTAACACTATAAAAAACTTTCTAATGTAACCTTAGCTCATTAAATTACAAAACTTAAAATTTAGTGACATTATATTTGGCGTAGTTTTTTAATGCAACACTAATGAAACATACAACGACATAATTTTTGAAAATTCTCACGAGAATTTATGCGGAATCCCGGAATTTCAATTCTATTGCTATGTCTGCAAAGCCGCGAGTAAATGCTAGTAAGTACTATTTATTTTTATTAAGCACAAAAAGTAGAAAATAAAAATGTATAACACAACAAAACCAGAGCATACTTAGTTGGTTTGGTACTACAAAGAGATGTCATTGTATTGAGCCTATAGGGCAAATACCTACCTCAGCACTTCATGGGGATGTCTTGGCTTCCTGAATTAATAATATTATAACAGCTACCTGATCTTATAATAATAAAAATAAAATAACGTTAATACCTACAAAAGACGCGTCCTGACCGATTCTCCATTAATCCTCCTGTATACAGGTGAGCGACCACCGACAATGTTGTAAATCAAATAAATAATTCTTTTTTTTTAGGGTTCCGTAATAACAGGACCTGTAACTAAAGTTCCATCAGTTCATCTTTAAGGGCTTTTTTATCTTTTGGTATAATATATAACATGACCGAGCTAGCAGGTTTAAAAAAAATTAGGTAAAAAAAAAATTTTTTTTTAATTCGTACTCTTCTACATACATGGAGTAATTTTATGGAAACCTATATTATTCGGGAATTCGCGGCAGCCTAGTAGTTTGACAGATGGCCTCACTAGCAAAGGGAAAGGGGGGAGGGGGTAAACATTTGAAATTTATTGAAGCTCTCTCGCCCAGGTACTAGTCATAAAAACATTAACGCAAAAGATTTCAGTTTATTACAAAATCGTACAATTAAAAGCTCTGTACCCCTATTGTAAGTTTTCGGTTACAAAATACGTCTCGATCGCGTTCACGTAAAATCTCAATTTTTATGGAAACATGAAAACATCGCAAACTTTCCGCTAGAGGCGCTGTTCCTGTTTCCATACAAATTGAGATTTTAACGCGAACGCGATCGAGACGTATTTTGTAACCGAAAACTTACACTAAGGGCACTGAGGCCATATTATCTAACGTGCCGATGTTCACGATTGTATCCGGCATCCCTTTCTACCTCTGTCTTATACCGTGTGGCAGAAAGGAGTGGTGAAAATGATTGCGATTTCAAGTGTATTTGACAATAAGGCCTCAGAGGACGCATTACCTAACGTTTCTGACGCTCGCGATCGCAATCAAATGACAGATTTCGCATACAAAAACTGTCATTTGATTGCGATCGCGAGCGTCGGAAACGTTAGGCAAAACGGCCTCTGGTTGGATGACTGAAATCGCGACTCGCACTTACCCACTTGCCTACAAACGCGTTTTCCGATTGTGAACAACAATGGCCGTTAAAAAATAACAATAATTGGAAGGCGACGGGGCACCATTCAATTTGTTGGACGCAATCCGTTTCCGATTGCTCTGTCATGCGGCTGATGGATGGTGTTTGTAAAACGTCTTGAGAAACGCATTGGGCGAGGTTGGGCGGTTTGTAGCAGCGTTTTTTAAAACGCGCATCGAAAAATGGGCGTTATGCAAAGTTATCGTAAAGTAGTTCATATAATGGGTTCAGCATTTAAGTAAATTTCCATTTACTTACCTATAATTTTATCACTTTGAAACAGCCAAAAGAGCGGTTTCAAGATATGAAAAGGCTAGAAAATATCAGTACCTAGTTAAGTATATTGTATGTACCTATGTAAACACATTATTGTACTAAACAAGTAAACAAGCACTATTGTCAATTAATGAGATATTTATATAAAAGCTAACTTATCCCTTTAAGGGGAACCAGTCATCCTTTGAGGGGTTGAGAGGAGCATTCGGCATTGTTTAAATTTTAACGAGCCTTTACTAGAGCGTTCCCAGAATGATCGGGTAAAAAGATTCGTAGCAATGTTTGGCTCTATGCTTGGCTCTGTTTGTTTTTTCTTTTTTTATATTTACATATCTCAATTTATTTCAACAAACACCTGTACATAAAATAACATAAAACACTGTTTGTTGTTTAGTTAGACAAATTTAAAAACGACGAATGCTCATTGTCTTGTTATAAGTAAATGCTCAAGATTATCAGCAGTTTTACATAAAGACGTTATCTGAAACGAAAACTGTCGCGTTTCTATTTAAGTGCGAAACCAACTAAATATGGATTCGTCTTACTTCCCTCGAACAGAACCTGGGAAAAAACAATGGCACAGATTGTTTGTCTGCAGCAACAAGTCTTTGGAAATATATCGCTTGTCAACTTTGTTCTGACCTATCTCGTGTTGGGTAAATATCAAGCGTTTCTGTGGCGTTTTATTTCCTCATTACCGTTTCTGCAAGTATTATTTAAAGAGATGATGCTCAGGGTTAAGTTTGAAAACTATGAACAATACCGATGCTAAATGTTCAACCGCTGTCCTTGATGTAAATCAAATAACGGTTGCTCGGCGAAATTTGACACCCTTTTTATACTTGCTAGGAAAAATCTCGCCAGCGCGATTCAGGTTGATTTAATTTCCCGTACAGCGACATCTATCGGCACATAAACTAATTAAAAATACATATTACGGCTATACACTAAATGTAGCGTTACTAAAATCCTTGTGACTTGTCCTTCTGTTGTGCTAATAAACGTGGAATGGTAATGAGAATTTTCTGATCTACTTTTGATGCACCACCTGTTGTAAACTAGTCCTTCCTTCTTTCTTTGGTTTGGTTGCCTGGAAGAGATCGCTCTTAAGCGATAAGGCCGCCTATTGCTCACCTTGTAATTTTTTTCTTTGTGTATCTGTTTTCTCAAGCCGTGGTGGCCTAGTGGTTTGACCGATCGCCTCCCAAGCAGAGAATCGCGGGTTCAAACCCCGGCTCGCAGCTCTGAGTTTTTCGAAATTCATGTGCGGAATTACATTTGAAATTTACCACGAGCTTTGCGGTGAAGGAAAACATCGTGAGGAAACCTGCACAAACCTGCGAAGCAATTCAATGGTGCGTGTGAAGTTCCTAACCCGCACTGGGCCCGCGTGGGAACTACGGCCCAAGCCCTCTAGTTCTGAGAGGAGGCCTGTGCCCAGCAGTGGGACGCATATAGACTGGGATGATGATGATGATGATGTATCTGTTTTCTGTATCGCTTACGTCTGGTGTACAATAAAGAGTCTTTGTATTGTATTGTATTGTATTGAGATTTAACCAAGCGGTCAAAAACCTCGAATATTCAACAGGGAGAGTGTTTATGTACATTTTTACCTAATATTATCTCGCAGTATTACCTCTTTGTTAAATCGATGCTGTTAACTCCGATTGCATTTATGATATGACGGCTTTCTTTCTAGGTTTAACAATATTATTCGTTTTAATAATTTATTTTATTCTTTTAGGCTTATTTTGTGACCTCAAACAGCACTCTTGTTTGAGATATTCTGTATACTTTTTAATTAACACATTGTATATCCAGCCTGTTGTTTAAATATAGGTCCTTGATGACAAAAATCACTTGCAAAGTTAGAGAAAATGAACTAATAATTTAAGGGAGAGTCATTGCCGCATCAATCTTAGTAAAAGTGTACGTCCCATCTCTGTGCCATTTACAAGACAGATCGGTCCAAGTTTTCCACTTTCTCTTTGATTAATTTGAATTTGTTGAAGTCATAGTTTGGACCGAAGCTCCAGCTTAGCTCAAAGTCACGTTAGATGGCACTGTTATTAAAATTTCCTTTTGTTTGTTTTTTCGTACATTTTTTATGTACCCAGAAGTATGTCCTACTGTTAGGCAAAGGCCTCCCCTTTCCTCCCCCAATCTTTCTTTGCAGGTGGAAGGATTGCTACCACCATCTTGCTCGGTAATCCTGCCGTGAAGCAGCAGTGCTTGCACTGTTGTGTTTCGGCGTGGAGAGTAAGACAGCCGGTGAAATTACTGGCACTTGAGGTATCCCATCTTAGGCCTCTAGGTTGGCAACGCATCTACAATACCCCTGGTGTTGCAGATGTTTATGGGCGGTGGTGATCTCTTACCATCAGAAGACCCACTTGCTCGTTTGCCATCCAGTCGAATAAAAAGAAAATTGTTCGAGCGAGAATAGGTAATGAAGCGTTTCTATAGGTTCATGAAAAATCCTTTCCTCGCAACATATCCACGCACATCTCTCATGGAAACGCATCCTAAGAATCGGGTTGATTGACTGTAGGTACATTGCTCTTGGTTACCATCCAAGCACTACAACTTTCGGCATAATAATACGTTATGTTAATAGTACACTGTCCTTACGGCCCCAAGTTTGGGCCGGAAATGAAATAATACCCCCAGGAACTATTAAGGGGGTACGGTTAATTCTACTTTCTTAATGGCATGGGGTGACCTTTGATGCGGTAATGCCTTCTGTTACATTGATAGTTGCGGAACACATCAAAGCTGGGTCGAATTGCCAAGTGATAAGTCCCAGGTCAAAGAATAAATAATAAATAAATGATTTGGTTTTGACACGTTTTTTCTATGACACCTGGGATAGAATGGAATTCTATACAGTCTTATGTTAAAAGACCATAATGCAGCGTATTTTTAGTCTGGACCGCACTTGGTTCAACTAAATAAATATCATGGGACAATTGACACCAATTGACCTAGTCCCAAACAAAGGGTGACTATGGGTACAAGCAACGGATAAACATACGTATAAAGATAAACACATATGTACTTAGATACATATTGTAGGTCCAAGACCCGAGAGCAAACATTTGTATCATTCATACATCTGCCCCGAGCGGGGACCGAACCCGGGGCCTCAAGCTTCATAGTTAGGTCCTCTAACCACTTGGCTTACCGTCGTTAAAACTCCCATATTATTATAAAAGTGTTTTCCTTCACGACGCATTTAAAAACGAATTTATATATAAAATATTAGAAGGCTAAAATATTATTACATGATTAAATCAAAAGGCATCTGCTTACAAACGCTTGACAAAGTTTTATCCATTACGGTTAACTACTTCCGGCTTAGGCCGCGCTGTTCCGGAAGTGGGTACAACGATTATTATATGTATAAATCTGACAACATCTTGTTTGTATAGTTCTCTTTTATTTAATAATAAGTCTTTGAACAGAACAGATGGCCATTAGGAGTGAAAAGTTCTCGAATGGAGACCACGGATCGGTAAGCGCAGCGTAGCCTACGAGTTGACCTGGATAAAGTTGCAGATTCACGGTGGATGCAGGCCGCTTCCAACTGAAGCAACTGGGGGTATAATGGGGGAGGCCTATGTCCAACAGTGGAGGTCTATGGCTGATATGATGATAATAATGACAATGAAAATCAAATGAAAAATATTTATTTTCACAAATTATTATGCGCATACAATATCAAGAATAATATAATTATAGTTTCGTCTGTGTATAGTTTCGTACGCCAATTCTGTCAGTTTGTCTGTTCGCTCGGTCGAGGTTTATCTTAGAGACTGTATGTACAGTCACTATCATTAATATATGCCACAGCGGAGCGTGCAAAAATATTTGACACGTCCTTCCGGCCCTAGAAATAGAGTCGTATCAGATATTTATGCACGCTTGTTGTGTCAGATATTGGTGCCGGTGACTGTAATAAGTATCATCGAACCAACTGAATCGTAACCCACTGTGGAACCTTTTCGTTGCAAAAGTATGTGCTAGAAAGCAGTTATTTTGCATGGGTAAATGAATTAATCACCTGGACAAAGTGGTACAGTCGAACAAATTGAATCATGACCCAGGGTGGATCGTTTGTGCTACTGATGTCATGTTGTCATCACATACTTTTGTCAGTTTTAGTGAAATTGATTTTTAAAAGGTCCACCCTGGATCATGATTCAATTTGTTCGACTGTACTTACAATACAATTGTGTGAAAATTAACTTTACTCTAAGTAACTGTGCTTCAATCTCCCTTAGAGTAGGGATGAAAAAAAATGTCCTATATTGTGATATATGGTTGGATTTGTCTTTTAGGAACAGGTTTTTATGGATCACTTTTTGATTTAGGGATCCGCTTCCGAAGTATTAAAATTCAAAGTGCTAATTTTGGTTACAGTCAAGTGTCCCCCTCGCTACCATCATCATCATCATCATGCCAGCCATATACTTCCCACTGCTGGGCACAGGCCTCCTCTCAGAACAAAAGGGCTTGGGCTATAGTTCCCACGCGGGCCCAGTGCGGATTGGGAACTTCGCACGCACCATTGAATCGCTTCGCAGGTTTGTGCAGGTTTCCTCACGATGTTTTCCTTCACCGCTAAGAACGTGGTAAATATCAAATATAATTCCGCAGATGAATTTCGAAAAACTCAGAGGTGCGAGCCGGGGATCGAACCCACCCCCCCAACCCTCGCTACCATATCAAATTATATTTATGTAGCGTCCTAAGACCTACTAAGGAGCGTCTGAGCTAGCCACGGCCGGACGGAACCAAAACTATAGGGGTTCTTTCTGATTTGGCCCTTTTACAACAGAACTCTAGAAAATAAGCAAGTCTAAGTTGTCCGAAAGCTTGGAGCTTGCAATGCAAAGCTTGCGATTGCCACGTCTACGTCCGGGGAACGAAGAATGCATAAATGGCCCCTTGGAAAACTTTGGATTAAGACTTCTCCAGACTGGACTGGTACTTGAACAAGTTACTGTCTCAACCAGGGACTGTATACTTTAGATTAAGACGTGTCCAGGCTGGGCTGGTACTTGAACAAGTTACTATCACAACAAGGGATTCTAATCTGGAGTGGCAAGGGTCAAGCAGGATTTAATTGTATGGGGAAAACCGGTTTTGGGTGTACTAATGAAGAGCTATGGTAGATCAATGGTTTGACCTATGGCTCTGAAGCCGAGGCACGTGGGTTCAAACCCAGGCTTGAATTTCGGAGTTTTCGATATCATGTGCAAAATTGTAGCAGAATTAGCAATAACCCTCCTTCGGGCAGTCGGGTAAAAATACGCAGTGTGTGGTTATTTTTATTTCTATTCCGTGGGTTATTTTAGATGGTTACTAAGAAAGTCAGACATAAAAAAATAAGATTTAGAGAACTAATACCACACCCGAGACTTGGGCTCCGTTTCCACCAGACATGTGCGAAGATGTGTTACGAGGAATGTGTTTATTAGAGATGTGCTGTGCGAAGATAGGTAAATGAAGCGTTTCTATTGGTTCATGAAACACATTCCTAGCAACACATCCTCGCACATCTCTGGTGGAAACGGAGCCTTATCACGCTAACAACGAGTAATAATTACCTCGACATTTCAATGGTTACGAGTCCAATCCAATCCAATCATCATCATCAACACTTCACATTTGCAAGTCATTTTTAAATTGTTATGGGTGAAAGTAACGAAAGTTTTTTTTTTTATATTCGACTGGTTGGCAAACGAGCAAGTGGGTCTACTGATGGTAAGATATCACCACCGCCCATAAACATCTGCGATACCCCTGGTATTGCAGATACGTTGCCAACCTAGAGGCCTAAGATGGGATACCTCAAGTGCCAGTAATTTCACCGGCTGTCTTACTCTCCACGCCGAAACACAACAGTGCAAGCAATGCTGCTTCACGGCAGGATTAGCGAGCAAGATGGTCGTAGCGACCCGCGCGGACCTTGCACAAGGTTCTACCACCTGCAAGTTTAAAGCAATATAATATATTTTACACACTTTTCTTATTGGTTGCCTTCATATCTAATCAAGTTTCTAGGACAACCGTAAGTAGGTACGGTATAGTAGATTTGTCGGTTATCGAAATCTGTATGGAAACCACATGGAAACACCTTTTTAATGACTGTGTTCTGTCTGATTGCGTTGACTTGGAAATTGATAAAGTCATCGTATAAACGATGCTTTTTCCCCATTTGTACCGTACGGAACCCTCAAAGATGGCAGTGGGTAAAATGACGTTGAGAAATAAAGTAGTATTCGTTTTTACGCAAGACCGCGTCCGGTGTGAACGCAGCACTGCTAACGACTGAGTCTCTATTTACGCTGTAATGGAAGAAGTTACACATAAAAGCTAACTTCACACCCTGACATACAACGTAGATTAATGAATAAAATAGAGTGGCTGGGAGCCAAGTATGGGAGCTTTATTTGGGCACAGTTAGTTTTTGGCATTCACCAAAAAAATGGGCTAAGTACAAGTCTCACGCTACGAGGGTTCGGTACAAATTTTTAGGTATGTCAAAATGTAGTAGGATGTTTTCAAGGGCCGTATCTATGAACATCCAGTGTTAACAGAGCCCTGCTTCGACGAAAATCTAGATGTAAATTACGGAATTTCAAAGAAAAAATCAGATTTATCTATATATTGGCAATTTGTTAGAATACTTAAGTAAGATATAGGTTAAGGTAGGCTACAGGTTAACAAAAAAAATTTGCTAAAAGTGGCTCCGAAGCGGTAACGTTTCGTGTGCTCTGCCTACCCCATTTGGTAATACAGGATTGATGTGTGTGTGTGTGTGTGTGTGTGTGTGTGTGAAATTAAAACATACATCGTACTCGTCAAACTGAACAAAATCAGTTCAGCGACTTTTAAAAATGATAGAGTCTTTAGATTTTCCCTTTATCATACAAATTAAATACTGCTATCGATGTAGGCCATCCTAGAACATAACTAACATCGCCTGTCACCCTACAAACAACAAGCATTTTTCTTTACATTGCTTCTTTGCGTAAACTTAAAAGTGTAATAAAAAAATAAAAAACTAATTATTTTTAAAGGTCTAAACTAATGTTGTTCAGTTTCACGAGTATGATCTATGTTTTAATTATTTGCTCGTATTACAGGCCACACCCGGTATACGTAATAATAATAACGAACATTATTACCAACTTTCAAGTTCGTAGGTAAATGGGACCGTTTGTTCGTGGTTTCAACCCTTCCGGTACGGGGCCCTAAAAAGACCGTGGTAGCCTAATGGTTTCATCTATCACATCTCAAGGAGAGAGTCGTAGGTTCGAGCCCGTACTCGCACCTGTTTTTAGGGTTCCATAGTCAACTAGGAACTATACTCTATGATCACCTCACTAGGGTGCGCCTGTCACGTAGAATATTATTATGAAAGACCTGTGCCCAGCCCTGCATAGGCTTGTATTAGAGATGAACCACAAAAAAGACACTGGCAATAAAGATTACGAAATTGGAATAAGTTTAAATTAGGTATTCAAATTTCGAACCATCCACCGACATTTTGGAATAACAATGACGGCTTTGTTTCAATAAAATCCAAACCGGTTTTTGTCCAACGGAATCGTGAAAACCGGTAATAAATTCGGCTCATCCGTGATTTGTATGGACTATTCACGGCTTATTGAGTGAGTTTAATACCTATTTATTCCTAATTTGTAGAGCTATTCATTATATCGAGAATCAAATTGATTTGAGCAGATTGAATAACACTGTTTGACGGCCGAAAAGTGACTAGCCCAGCGAAGTCATTTATTTATTTCAGGTGGATAGAAAATATAAATTACAACACTATGCAATTTTTTTTTTGCAATTGGTATTGATACATTATAACTACGAGTATATTAGCAAAAATAAAGTTTATAATTTATCTACCTAGTAGACGACCAGATGGCCTAGTGGTTAGAGAACTCGACTACGAAGCTTGAGGTCCCGGGTTTGATTCCCGTGTCGGGGCAGATATTTGTATGAAAAATACGAATGTTTGTTCTCGGGTCTTGGATGTTTAATACGTATTTAAGTTTGTATCTATCTTTATATTTATATTTATCCGTTGCTTAGTACCCATAACACAAGCTTTGCTAAGCTTACTTTGGGACTAGGTCAATTGGTGTGAATTGTCCCGTGATATTTATTTATTTTATTTATTTATATAATTACATTTATCCGTTGCTTAGTACCCATAACACAAGCTTTGCTAAGCTTACTTTGGGACTAGGTCTATTGGTGTGAATTGTCCCGTGATATTTATTTATTTATCTACAAACGAGACTGGTGTTTGGTGTGATCTCTGATGACTGAGACGTAGGTACTTAATCTTAGTTACGATCATTCGTAAATACCTGCAAATTATCTCTATGATAAATGAAGTATTTTTTGCGTCCAGCGAAAATTATCCTTATTCACATGGATGCAATATTTTTCTCAGATTTTTCCCTTTACTTGTCATGTATTGTGAGGCCATAGGTATACATACTGAGGGGAGAGGCCACTTAAAAAGATCCTATTTATCTCGGTTACTTAAACAAGAAAGAGAGATCTTTATTGGACTTAACCAAACCGGGCATTGTATTCTGTAGGTATTCCTATCTCGGTGTAAATTAAAACAAAATAACCTCGCCCTTTTTTTGAAGTCGGTTAAAAATAAATAAACATAAACGCGTTTATTGAGTTCATTTCATGAAGGTATTGGTACTTCAAATAAAATGATACCTTATTTGTATGAACATGTTAAGGGAAATATGATTTGACGTCTTTTGGCTTGATATAAACATTACATTGGCGACGGAATATCTTCAAAATAAACGCGCTTAGGGACGCAGTATGAAAAATGCAAACGTAATTTATGCTGCCATGACGTAGTGGAGAAAATACAGAAGTACCGTACGATACTATGTCATCGGCTACAGAATTACTATTATTTTTTCTTTAGTGACATGAAAATTATTCATACCAAACAAATATATGATTAATTTTCGTATAACAATGGAAAAAACAAATCACTACATTTTGCAAACAAATCACTGAATCGAAAAATCGTTTTGGCAAGCCCATGGTTTCAAAAGACCTATCCAACGATACCCCACACTATAAGGTTGGATGAGAAAAAAAATCACCCCTTTACGTCTATGGGAGGTACCGTAAAAAAATTTTTTTACAGTTTTTATTGTACCATTTTGTCGGAATACTTTACATATATTTATCCGTGAAAAATTACAGCTTTCGAGTATTTATTATAGTCCCTGAGCAAAGCCGCGGACGGACAGACAGACAGACATGGTGAAACTACAAGGGTTCCGTTTTTGCCATTTTGGCTACGGAACCCTAAAAATAATAGTAGTTCTAACCAAATACCTGTTTTAAGGGGTGCAACTTTTTGGTCTGCACCCACCCACGTCCTGCGGGAATATCCAGAATATTTCCTCAAGACGTGGCAAACTGCTGTATGTTTATGATAAGTCCTTTTTTGTGTTTTTTTTTTTACTATTTTAATTATGAAATAATTTGGCCCCTGCCCGTGCTGGTTATGTAAGATGGTTTTATACGGGGAACTGTCTCATGATAATCAATGTATTTCATATTTATTTAAGTCTGCTGTAGTTGTCACACATATTCACCAAAGGAAGCAGTGGGACGAAAGCGTTGGAGAGAATTCTTGAAATTCCTCTAGATTCTTAAAGTTCCAAAATTCTTAGCGCCTTATGTTTTTAAAGGTAACGTTGAATTTAGTATAACATTAATGTTTTTAAAGATGCCAGTCGGCGTTAGGTAAATGTACTGTCCTAAAATTAAAAGGAAATATTCTAACAAATATTTGCAGCCGTGGTGGTCTAGTGGTCTGATCAATTGCCTCTCAAGAGGAGGATCGTAGGTTCAAGCCTAGACTCGGACCTCTTCGATTTTCGGAATTTATGTGCGAAATTAGTTACATTCGAAATTTACTATGATTTAACAGTGAAAAAAAAAACATCGTGAGTTACCAATGTGTTGCCGGCCCTTTGAGAAATGAGTAGGTACGCTCGTTTTTTTGAACTAAGGTTCAAGTCCTCTCACTCTGAGAAGAGGCCTAGAAGTGAACCGAGATGACTCCAACAGAACGCAGGAATAAATTTAGCAACAAATAGTTCTTGATTAAGTCCCGAGAAATACGAGTATTAGTTAAGTACTACAACTACTAACTAAATTTACATTTATATCAATCTCCAATGGCTGTCATTCCAAACGCATAATTCCTCCATCACAATCAAACCTAACGCAAGCGATATCCCTAGGTATGTAACGCTACAACAATCGGACTATTACCCCCACGTGTGGTAATGCACGGTACCGTGTTCCTTGACAAAGCGGTGTAATTTATTACCCGCGATGACGCATTGGCAGAGCGGCCATCTTGTTATGCGAGAATTCGAAATGGCGGATTTGAATGTTAACGACGAATCGTATGAGTTAGGTAGGTATTAGGTATGCCTTCTATTCGAGGATGGAGAGGTGTAAATTGGTTTGCATTACATTATACCTATATGGCTTTAAAAATTATGTAAGTAGGTAAGGTACTATAATTCAACCACATTGACCTTAATGATTACTAATACGATACAAGTGGAAATAATCATCATCATCAAAATATATTTTAATAAAAAAAACAGTTTTGTATGCAAGTTGAGCCACAATAAGACTCCATACAAAACATTTTATTTTATTTCAATATTTTTCCATTTGTATCACATTAGTAATCAGTAGCCTAAATGTCAGTTAAATTATAGTTCCTACTGATTTCTTTAATGCGGTGGATTTAATCATCATCATCATCATCAGCCTATCTTAGTCCACTGCTGGACCTGGATAGGCCTCTCCAATTGCACGCCACTGAGTACGATCCTCGGCCACTCTCATCCAGTTACTGCCAGCTACCTTGCGAAGATCATCGCTCTACCTAGTCTGAGGGCGTCCCACGCCACGCTTGCCGATTCGCGGTCTCCACTCAAGACAAGAACTCGTTTACCTCGGCGGTTATCGGGTCTTTGGCTGATGTGGCCGGTCCACTGCCACTTCAGTTTGTTGATCCGGTGAGCTGTGTCGATGACTTTAGTCCTCTGTCGGATCTCCTGTATAATATTTCTCTTCGTTTAATGGTGATTGTCAATAGTCATCATTGACAGCCAAATGAAGTTCACTGCTGGTCATAGGCCAAGGAAACTATGATGTGGGTTTTAACAGGTTTGCCCAAATAAATATTAGGTGCAAATAAATAGGTCTTACACCACTGGTAGTTAGATTAATAGGTCCTAGGTTGCCAAATCGCCGGTATAAAATAATAATCTTTATTTTTCGAGGCCTAAAATTGACCCATTAAATTAATAAAGTCAAACAATTACTTTGTTCACCCGTTACCTACAGACTAACTAACTAACGCGCTAAGGTCGCAGGTGAGCAAAGTAAATATTTTAGTTTATTGATTGGACCTCCGCAAAACAAAGCCTGATTCAATAAACATTTAAATGAAATTAAATTAAAATACATTATTAATGTTTGTTGTTTATTATGTTTATGTGAACATATTATTATTATTTATCTTATCTCTCTAATGCTCTTTAATATTCCTAAAGCTTGAAACCCGCAGAGAGCGGTTGCGGGACGGGACGGTGCGGTGCGGTGCGGTGTGGTGCGGTGCGGTGCGGTGCGGTGCGGTGCGGTGCGGTGCGGTGCGGTGCGGTGCGGTGCGGCGGTACCGGTTATAATATTAAAGCTAACATGAAAGAGGGCACACAGAATACCGCGCGGGAATTAAGCGTGGCGCGGTATTCTGTGTGCCAGTTAAAGTGAGAAAAGTTTTTCCATGTCAAAGTCTATATGACATTAGCATAAGATTGATTTTGACTTGGCCTGTATAAAAACTTTTTTCACTACATAGCTAAAAAAAGCCTCCGGCGTCAGTGTGTTTCTAGTTTAAGTGGTTAAAACGGCTTTTACCAACAGTTACTACTAGCCTGAGTAAGACTTCCGAGCATATCCGTGCTTGCTAACTATCTCAAATAGGTCTAGTTTCCAGAACCATTTTAGTTTTGACGTTCATTTCGGATATTACCCGGCCTTATGAGCTTAAAGCACTAAACCAATGGGAGGCGACATCCACACTGATTTCTATAGAAAATAAATAGGGCAATATCAAAAGTGGGTAGTGCTCCTGGTTAAATGTAAATAAATCAAAATAACTAAACAAACCAAAATTTTACAAAACTAAAAATTACAAATAAAAAATACCCTGGAGATCGCCCACTTGGGGCATCGTCCCCAGGACGGAGGCCGCATTGCTCTGCACCGCCAAACTTAGGCGCTGGGCAAAGAAGGTACCAGCCCTATGGTCGCCTGAAATGCCGAAGAGCTTGTCCGACACTTCTTTTACAAACTTTTTTTGTGTCGGACGACCATGGGCCCAAAGTTTCTATTGCAAGTGCCGCAAATATGTAGTTGTTCGAAAGAAATGCATATTTGCGACACTTAATAGTTTGGGCCTGCTCTGCGGCGGACCCAGGCTTCCGTGCAGAACCGTTAACGTGTGTGTCTACACAGGTGACGTGCTAAGAGGCGGCCCAGACACCAAGGCACTAAAGTACAACCATCGGGCCTCTTTTCGTCGGTGGCAGAGAGACCCGAAGGTTCCAATGTCGTGGGCACAGAGGCAGTGGAGAGAGCCCGGCGGATGATATCGTTAAGAGTGGCGTGCCTAAAAAAGCGACCCACACTCTGGTGACAAAAAAAGGCCATGCCGACCCAAAGTGTCCACTGTCTGACCTCAGCGGCAACAAAGGTGTTTTTCACAGATTTTAATGCCAAAGCGAAGACAGGTTGCAATTCGCAGTGAAGAGGGATCCAAACAGGGTACGCGTGCAGCCAGTGACTTGATTCCCGTTGGATACCGCCAATATTCTGGCTCGTTCACCCGGGTCAGAGCAATCCTCCAGTAGCCGCTTGTGATTCATTTTAATATTAATCGTATCCCAAACGGCTTGGCTGGATTTCTCTGACGGCAAACACTAACCTGGATTACAATTCCTCCAAGCTGTTTCTGCATCCTTTAAACACGACACCTGAACATCAGAGGCTGAGGTAAGTCTAAGAATACCGCTGATAATGGTCAGCGTGCTATTAATGGAAGACAGCATGGCAGAGCGTGCCAGGCTACTGGTTGACCGGATTCCTAAGCCTCCAAATTTAACAGGAAAGATTGCTTGGTCCCAGCTGGAGGGAGTAAAGGTTAAATTTGTAATTTTGCTCACTGTTTCTTTTAACATTTGATCGATGTTAGAAGTGATTGTAGGAAATTTCCAAACCGGTGAACAACGAAGCTGGTTCACATAATATATACAACTACACTTAATGACCAAAAAATGTACATTAATTTTCGCGGCGTATTGATGTACCGTCATCAATTTATTGTTAAACAAGTTCCTATCAAATGAATATGTAGCTAAAGTCGAACTTTCAAGTTGAAAGACACGTCTATTGGCTTTATTGTTTTATGACGCGCAAACGATTATGAACTTTAGGGTGGTAGACCACATATATTTGGCTGATGGTAGCAGACGTGAAAGTACGTAGAAAAATTTCGTGTCGTTTGTTATAAAGTTGTATTGGACAATGAAAACTGGGCAAACCAAACGGCCGGTTCTTGTGGCCAATATGTTGGTAGGTATTTTAGATCACTTAAACCCGAAATGTTTAATTGTGAATGAGAAAATTGTCGTCATTTTTTTCATGTTTGACATCTAAAATTGTACTCGTATTAGAAAATTCGACCTTCTTACGTCCGATTTACTTTCAAAAAAAGCCCATGGAACGGCATACGATGTTGTGGTAAGCTTCCTTGCGGTGAATAGTATCTGTGTTTTTTAGCTGTCTTAGCCGTGTTTGGTTTATTGAACTTTGAAATGACAATATCGGGGGGTTTTGCAACTTTTCTAGTACATTGGGTTATTTCCAAATAGTGTCGGGGCAACAAGTTGAAATTAAAGAAACTATGCTACGATCTCTTGCAACTGTTTTGTCGCCTAAGCTCGTCGATGGTCTCCGTTTGGTTTGATGCTCTAAGCTTTTAACTGACTAAAGTTGCCAGCTTATGGCCGCTTTCATATTTCGCTGTAATGTTGCAAGTTTTCGGAATAGACCCATATTTGGGGAAACGATGCAACTGCAAAAGGAAATATGAGACTGAATAATCATTTTTAAAGTTAAAAATAGGCTCATAATTGATTTGTTTATCTGTTCTTGAATGATATAACTAAGTTTCTTGGTAAAAGTGTCGCTTAACCCGTTTTTGGGTTAAGTCGCCTCTTAAGTAGCAACTTTCTGCGGAAGCTCCAAGTTTACGAAGCAGTACAGTTTCATTTTACGATAATCAGTATTAATGTTTGCGATATTAGAAGTTATAAAATCAATGTGAGGTCACTGGCGAACGTAAATTTATACATGTACTAGCTGTTGCCCGCGACTCCGTCCGCGTATAAGTAATTCGTTTATCGCTATCCCGCGGGAACTTCGCGATTTTCGGAATAAAACTAATTATCCTATGTCCTTCACCGGAACTCAAATTATGTGTATAGGTATATCGTATTTAATTTAAATTGGTTCAGCGGTTTAGACGTGATAATATAACAAACAAACAGACTTACAAACTGTCTCATTTGTAATATTAGCGGGATTAAGCATTCCTATTATTTTTCTGTCGTCTACTGGTCTCGCCGGAAGACCAGCGCTGGCTCCACCCAAGGAATCCGTATTTTATGCTGAAGCGGGACCATTTCGGGCACAAACATAGCTTATATGCTTAGGTATTAAGCAATTCGTTTTTTTTGTATTTTGTATTCTCATTTTATTTTATTTTACTTTTTTTTTGTATCTATTATTTATATTTGTGTGTCCCGAATAAACTTTTTCATTTTCATTTACTCGGTCTATTACGTTCTGCTACAGGGCACAGCTTGCTCACAGAATGAAAGCGCCGTAGCTCCCACGCGAGCTTGCGTGGAATGGGAACTTCACATACACCATTGAATTTCTTCGCAGGTGTACAGGTTTTCTCATGATGTTTTCCTTCACCGCAAAGCTCATGATATTATATTTCAAATTTAGCTTTATACAAAAAAATCCCAAAAACTCAGATGGTCGAGAAACCATAAACATTAGGCTACCACGACAGCATACGAGTATTATACAGGGGGTCTCTGACCATTAGGGCTTTAAATTCAAGGTTCGATTCTACTTACAAAAATAAGCTACTTTTGTTTAGTAACATTTTCAAAAAACTTAAATTTAATCGCTAAATCATTGTATCGGACATGGCGGTGCTACCGCTGTCTCTTGGTACGGGGGCCTTTATAGTACATTGTGTCTTTAGGGCGGTAAATAAGGAATTACGAACGAGAGTCTATTCGATGTTCGTAATTCTAGTACCGCCCGTGCGACATACAATGTTTTTATCACATTTGCGAGTAAAATATTGTATATATGTAAAAGAAAAACTAATATTTTTTAAAAAATTGCCGATACCTCTGTCTACGCTCTTGGCAGCGCCAGCTCCGCGCCGCCCTCAAGCAGCATGTGCCCGACCAGCACGCCATGCAGTATCAAACTCATTTACTGACCTTGGGCTTCATGACAAGAAAATTAGTACGGGCAATGACTCATTTACCGACCACGGGTTTCATGACCAGCACATTAAGGTCGACTACCAAGGTAGCCTGCATGTTACGACACTCATGATAAACATTTATCAATTTGCCGTCAATTTAGCATTGTATCGCATACATTGAAAATTACATTTAATCTGTATGAAAAGATGAAATTAACAGTGATCATATTTTTAAAAAGTAAGAATCAAACCATGGATATAAGGCCCCATGGTCAGAGACTCCTGTATATTAATTTTGGAAATTTCTATGCTGCCTTCTTTACATAGTCCAGGAGACGTCGTTTCTTGTAAAATATTGGCTTATTTTGCTTCCAGCTATGCGATAAATCTCGTACGTAAACAAATTACTCTTAGGTCTTTAAAATATTTTGTATTTTAAACACCAATGAAATACCATGTACCGCACAATGTGTCTGACCGTGGCCAGTAAAAGTGCGATAAAAAAAAGGTTTTTTTTTATCCTAAAACTAAGACTAGGGTATAAATAAATAAAACATACCTAAATATTTACTCAAACTAAGCAAAGCTTGTGCTGTGTGTTAAGCAACGGTTAAAACTACACTTTTTGGAATGGGCTATTATTAGCTTACATTAGATATTCTTTTGTTATAATTAAAAAATCCCCCCTTCATATTCTTTTCGCGGCCGCCATTTTGAAATATTACAAGTATCTATTGTTTGTTGTTCTTGTGACAGTTTAGACGAATCGATTAATTATCTTTTACTAGCATGGTGCCCGCGGCTTCGCCCACCGGTGTAGTTTTTTTTAGTTTTTACAAAAAAAAAAATAATGCAGTTGGATTTTTCATTTTTTTAGATTTTTCACAATTACTGTATAGACTTTGCGGAGGTCCATGTTAAAATAAATGGAATATCTGTCTTGCTCCTCCGCCAAGTAGTGAGGCCCTGTCGTGCGAAACAGCTACGATTGAGTTGGAAAAAATGTTTTTTCATGCAATTTAACCCACCCTCCCTCCGCATAAAAAACGTAAATAACCAACGCAAACGTAACTGAACAACTGAACCCACTACCATCCACCACCATCCGGGATCTTGTTTATGGTTGTGGTGGTGGTGGGTTCAGTTACATTTGCGTTGGTTATTTAGGTTTTTATGCGGAGGGAGGGCGGGTTAAATTGCATGAACAAACATTTTTTCCAACTCAAACGTAGCTGTTTCGCACGACTTGGCCTCACTACTTGGCGGAGGAGCAAAACAGAAATTCCATTTTTTTTCCACAATGATCGTCGTGAGTAGGTAATGCAAATAAGAGGCTGATATCGTGAAACTTTAAAACAAGGTTAAAAATAGTTATTTGTGTCACAAGGGAGCAAAATGGTATATTTAGGGCGAGGGCGTACCTACATTGAATCCAGAATGTAGCGAAGGATTCTACAGTAGAATCCTGAGCGTAGCGAGGGATTCTTAAGTAGAATCCTGAGCGTAATGAGGGATTCAAGTGTTAACGCCCAAGATGAAAATAATTTTGCTCCCGAGTGGCTCATACAACTTTTCACACCGAGCATTAAGAAACTTGAAAAAAAAATATCTAAATAAGTATTATTAAAGAACAACCAGCATAGAAAATGGCGTGGCTTTACAATTATCAACTTCAAAAAATGGCATTTGCAATAAAACACTTAGAAAAGCCTTGAACAGAAAAGTTGCACTTTGCTCCCTCTCGACAGGGAGGAAAAGTTACTTTTCTGAAGGAGAGGTGTGAAAAAAACATTTACTACTGTGAATTTGCATCTAGTCATTTTCAGTTTCACCACACAGCTAGCAAATGTATATAAAAGTGGTATTGTCACTTATCATCAATCAATAACGCTGCCGCCATCATTTTTCATTGACATAATGCATGATGTGATTTTTCTCATATTCGATCCGCTCCGCTCGTTCCGTGGCCGCAAACTGAAAAATGAACGCAAATATTTGGTTATATCTTTTCCATTTCGCGGGCAAAGTGACAGGAGACGCAGGCTTTAAGGGGGATATTAAAAAGGTCCAAATTTTTTGTAAGTCGCGGTTTTACAAACCTTTGTTGGGGGCTGTAAAAGCAACAATAAGCCGTCAAACAATGCCGCTCGTAAATCATTCGATATTTGACACTACGTCAACATTCTGAACGGGACATTAATCAGGCATAATCGTTATTTGCATTTATTTTATATTAGAATTAAGGACGTTGATTTTTTAGCACGCACTGAGAAAAAGGCACGTTTACACCGAGAGCGGCTGCATGAGCCTATCTTTGAGTTTTCCTTTCTAGTTTAGGTTAGCTTGAAAAGATCCCTTTTAGGGATACATTCTTTGTACTCTTTTGGTTTTGTTGTTTTCTTTTTGTATTATTTTGTGTTTTATATACAATAAAGTATTTACATACATATATACATTATATACATACTTGCATACATACATACCTATATACATACAAACATACACACATACATTGGGCGTCTAAAACGCGCGCTTGAGGATCGCCAATGGGGATCGGAATTATTTCCAAACATTCCCGTCCATGAAATAATTTTGAAAATGTGTTTAATTTGTGTCTGTTTGCATAATACAACTATCTACTCGTAACATTGCAGTCGGAAAACTATACGCAGATTGCAGGATAGCCGTAATCCTATATAATATGGTCAGTCGGCAGCTGCAGTTAGAATGCAGTCAATAGCAGTTGACCTTTAAGATTAAACATATTGTTGTAAGTGCCTGCATACTGACTCTTTCAGCCTCTTTGACTATCAACTGTCTGCCAGAGACCGTATTGTCTAACACGCTGACGTATGTGATCGTATTCACCGTCTCTTTCTACCCTCGTCTTACACCGTGTGACAGAAAGAGTGATGATAACGATTGTGATTTCAAGTATGTTAGGCAATAAAGCCTTAATCTCGTTATGGTATTTTTCTTCCAAGCTCCTGCGTAATCTCCCCATTAGGTTTACATAATTGCCCTTGACGTTTGTAGTGTTCCTAAATAGAGATTAAAATCAACCTAATAAATAAATATTTCAAAGTGTTGCCACGTTTTCATGATAATACTTTCTTATCAATGTTTTTATGGGTATTTTATTATCACGAAGCCCTCAAATCATGACTAGTTTTCTTTATTTAGGACTATCTAGATAACAGCTATTGCTTTTTAATCACTAAACAGGTGAAGGACAGGTGTGAGGTGCAGGTGGTAGGACCTTGTGCAAGGTCCGCCCGGATTGCTACCACCATCTTGCCCGCTAATCCTCCCGTGAAGCAGCAGTACTTGCACTGTTGTGTTTCGGCGTGGAGAGTAAGACAGCCGGTGAAATTACTGGCACTTGAGGTATCCCATCTTAGGCCTCTAGGTTGGCAACGCATCTGCAATACCTTTGGTGATGCAGATGTTTATGGGCGGTGGTGATCTCTTACCATCAGGAGACCCACTTGCTCGTTTGCCATCCAGTCAAATAAAAAAAAAATAAGAACTAAAACTTTATTTCCAAGAGAACTTCACTTCAAAGTCAAAGTCAAAATATCTTTATTTAATTTAGGCTAGGTATAACAAGCACTTATGAATGTCAAAAAATCTACCACAAGTTCGAAAAGACCTCTGTTGAGAAGAATCCGGCAAGAAACTTAACGATGTAACTGAAAACACAAGAAATAAGGTAAACGTACGACTGCTCGTCACTGTCTCGATAGTTGGCATCTTCAATCTTATGTCATTAGCAATAGAGATGACAGCAGGGTGTCGTCTATTGGGCATTAGCGTGTCGAGCACTCGGACATTTACCTTACCTAACCTCAAATACGAAAATTGACCGGAGGACGATGTCTATTAAATTGGCCACAATGATTCTAAACTAAAATTTCCCGTGTGGTTAGACTTACACCTCTCCATTTCTTCTGTGGATGTCGTAAGAGGCGACAAAGGATATAGGTTAAGGTATACCGTAGGCGACAGGTTAGCAACCCAACCTGTCACTATTGTACCTTTTTTTTGACAATCTTTAAACCTAAAATTGCTAAAAGTGGCTCCGAAGCGGTAACGTTTCGTGTGCTCTGCCTAGCCTACCCCATTTGGGAATACAGACGTGATGTTTGTGTGTATGTCTGTGATTCTAAACGTAATTTCCAGTCACTGCCAACCCTACGGTCCCATCTCTAATAAAATTTAAAGCGTTCACGCACTTCCCTTAACCCAAGGTTCTTTATTAGGGTTGTCCAAAAAGCGGGAAAATTTGGGGAAATTTCAAATGACACCTTAGCCGGAAGTTGTAATTAAATTAGTGCCCCCCGGGACGAAATATACGTGGGCGTGGGATATGTAGTCCGGGCCTTTTTTAATTTAAAAAGTTCATTAGATCACGCCGGACGGCGGCCAGGGGTATATCGAGGGATAGGACTAGATGTGGTGTGGTCGTAACGTTAAGTTAATTCTAATGCAGTCGCAGTTTGTACTTGTCAGTTGCTCTTCGCTGTTTTTGTAAGAAAATCATAATTGACAGGAAAACGGCCTGTATTTAATTGTCTAAATAGCAGCCTCGCTAAGAGATTTCATTATTTTCGTATGTAATTTGTAAGACTGGGTTCAATCAAAGAGAGTTAAACTTTAGTGTAAGTTAACTTGCAGAATCCGCTCTTCTCTTCTTCCACTTCAAACAATACATATCATAGATCCAACTAGCACAAAAAATCCATGAAATGCTAGCACATTTCAATCTTTCTACGAGTTCATTCTCAAAACTATTAACATGGAGCACACATCCAAAAATGGATTGATCTCGCATAAACAGGCGCTGAGCATATCCAGTAATAATATAACATTGTTCATGTCACCCTCAATTTATAGCGGGCTGGCGTAAAAACAGATTTTTCCCAGACAGTTAAAATTTATAATAAGCTCTTTATAAAATCCACCAAATCTGCATTAAAATTCAACAGGTTGAAGAGAAAATTACATTTTATGAATGAATTTTAGAGCGTTATTCATATGAGTAAACTTTAGCTTTTCAGTTCTGTGCTCAATTTAACTAGATAATTAAGGGTTACTTTAAATGGAAAAACCGGCCAAGAGCGTGTCGGACACGCCCGAAGTAGGGTTCCGTAGCCATTACGAAAAAAATAAGTTATATTTTTCTAAGGATTTCGTATTTTGTACGGAGTGTAATGGAGTGTTTCGTAGCATCTATCAACCTCCATAATCTCTTCCCTAGTGGCTCCAAGAAGCTGTAGTCACAGCGGCCACACTCCGGTAAACCACAATATTACAGTGGGCTAAACCTAGGGAAGGGGACTGCATCTACTAACATCTGTAGAGTAGTTATCGGATGATCCCCGGTCAAACCTGCGTTGACAGGGCACTATATTCAAATCTGTCAAGTCGAATAGGTAGTGCGAAGCACCTTAAGGGCGTTTACCAGGATCCATACAGTGGTATGCGGCCTATCGCTGCATCCTGATCTCTGCCAATCGTACCGGTTTCCCGGTCCATTGGAACACAGAGGACGGGACGAGAGAGTGGATTTGCACCAGCGCAAGAGTTTGTCCACTTAAAATAAATTCACGCGCAGATGACCCTTGGCTATTCATGCAGGTATCCGATGTACGAAGTCCTGCGGCGATGGGGTGTTGGTGGTGGGGTTTATGGCAACGATGTGCCGAAGCCTTAGTTAGCATCCCGCACGTAGGCGGTCAGGAGAGAGTGGTCGCTTCCGGAGTCGATGGAGGCGGGACTCTGGGTTCGGCAGCACGACTGACGACAAAGCAGCCCTATTTAGGATCGCTCTGCTTTCCTCTGCACAGAGGAGGGGCCTAGAAAAGGTGGCCTATAAATAGTCCGCCTCACTAATAATCTGGACGCCAAACCGCGGGCGTTCAGTCATCGTCAATGCGGTCAAGAGACACAGAAAAATACGAGATATCCCTTAAAACCCAAACGACTTTGCTTTGCTACATGGAATGTCCGAACTTTGTTAGATAATGACCGTAACTTATGTCCGGAAAGGAAAACTGCTCTCATAGCAAGAGAGTTGGCCCGTTACGGGATTGATGTGGCCGCAATTAGTGAAACTCACTTGAGCGACAGTGGAGAGCTGTGTGAACAACTTGGTGGCTATACTTATTACTGGAGCGGACGTCCCGTCGGTGAACGGGCGGGTGGTGGCGTGGGCTTTGCAGTTCGTAATGGTCTGGCTAGAGATCTGAGTGACTTACCTAAGGGTGTCAATGACCGACTCATGACTCTGCGCCTGCCAGTTTCGGGTAACAAATACGTCCATCTTATAAGTGCCTACGCTCCTACTCTACCCTCGCCGGATGTGGATAAGGAGGTTTTCTACCAAGATCTTCGTCGAGTCCTGGTTTGTGTCCCAAAACATGACAAAATCGTCCTATTGGGGGATTTTAATGCTCGAGTCGGCGCCGAACATGAACTTTGGAATGGGGTCCTTGGCAAGCATGGAATTGGTGGGTGTAACGACAACGGATTACGCCTCTTGTCGCTGTGTGCAGAATTCGACCTTAGCATTGCAAACACTTTCTTCCGGCTTGCTGAGAAACATAAGACCTCGTGGATGCATCCTAGATCTTGTCATGACCATTTTGAAGCGCCTAGGGACAATGATAAGGCAATGTCATGACGTCACTCGCTAGATAGGAAACCGATCGCCTAATTCCGAGTGCAGTGTAGTTAGCTCGATGGCTCAGGGGCAGCAAAGGGCGTCTAGACAACAGATGGTTCACGGTTCAAATCTCACGCGGTGAGATTCATCTTTTTCTATTTATTAAAAGTATAAGTACTAGTAGTAAGATGGATTGGGTAGCACAAAATAATTATTTAAATAATGAAATAAGTTTAAAAATGGTCATTACGTTTCTCGTCTCAAGCTAAGGACGGACGGGTGTCGGTCAGTGTACACCTTATCTTGGAAATGTACCCGACACATTAAAGACATTGAAGTAATTAAGTTACTTTAGTTTAGTAATTTAATTGTTTTTGGTGTTTTGTGACAAAGGGGTAAGTTCAACAAACTTTTGCAATCTTTGATCTCATTTCCCGTAATTCCAAGAGACAGTTGTGAGTGACAGACGCTCTTTTGTTTTAGCGTAAGGACATGCCCTTTGGGATCAGGAGGAGGTCGTTTAGTTTAGCGCTAAGTAAACTTTAAATTTGGACGCTAGCCGGTGGCAGGCGGATAGGCAAGGATCCCTGACGAAGTCTAAATCCTTCCTGGCGCTCAACTGTAGTGATAAGTAGCTAGTAATAAGTTAGTTGTAAGTAGTGATCTAATCGATCCCTTAATTCTATAAGTTAAGTTAACCTTAAGTTCCAGTCACTGATACTGGTAGTGCTTAAATTTAAAATTAGTCAAATCAATATAGTGTATTAGTGTTCATAGTAGTATTTCTTTTATTTCCTACTCGGCAACCCATAACAAAATAGCGCCCAACGTTAAAATTTAATGGGTTGACGAACGGTTTTTATTTATCCCTATTAAATAAGTAACATAGTCTTATTTGTTAATTACTCGTACCTTACATATTATGTACCGGTTCAGTTGATATACTTTTTTTACCACTGTAGTATATTAAGCCGTATTAACGTTGGTGGCCGTGATAACGTAAAACGTGTACCATTGTCATTTATATGTAAAACTTTCGACACTACCTACCATAATTGTTTTGATCTAAAGTGTAAGAATTATTTTTAGCATATAAATTCATTCGTTGTAGCAATCGATTACTCGTTCTAAATGTATTATAAACCAATTTGTTTTCTCTAGCACTACGCGTATTAACGTTTATTTATACTTATATCCAAAAATTTTGTAACCGATATTATTATTTGAAGTTAAGGGTAAACGTACCTTTCGTTACACTTAATATAATTCCTACTTTAATTTACGGTTAGTTGTTTTTGGAAAATTTTTAGGAATTTTATAGTTAGGTACCTGCGCATTTGGTGGTTTTTAATGCTAATCTAGAGCATACATACTTTGATTGCTGCCGTTTTAGGTAACTTAAGTTTAGGCATTTAAGTGCGTGAATATTAGTGCTTGTTTTTAGGTACATATTTCTTTCACGAGACCAAATTGAGGTCTTGTGTTGTATATTTACGTTGTTATTGTGTAAAAGGTTTTGTCCACTGTTGCATCCCACTGCTGAGCATTTGCTGCTTGATGTTAAGACGACAGCGCATTAATAGTAAGTGTTACTGAGGCGGGAAACAAAATAATCGTTTTTTTTTCCTTTTCTAAATTACGACTTAAAACTACCCTCACATTTTAAAGTATATTTTGGTACTATATAGTTTGCAACACATTGTTCGTTAACATGGACCCTAATCTGTTGTTGAAGGATGAGCTGGAATATGAGCTAGAGTGTCGAGGCATTACGCTGAAGGCCAATGCGCCGGTTCTAAAAAAGTTGCTCAAAGAGTTGTTGTGTAGTGAGCAATCGGGGGATTTCACACGTGAAATTAAAATACCACAGCATAGGGCGCAAAAAGTTGACTTCGAGCTTGAGATTTGTTCGGCGAAACTTAACACGTTATCTAATTATGTTTCAGAAATAGTGGGTAAGCCAGACAAAGCTTTATTTAAACGGTTAATTTCCAGGCTACATCACATTGAAAATAGGTTAGATTTAGTACCACAAGACTCAGAAGACCACGGTATAAAGAAAGATGGGCTAAAACAGCAATGTCAACTTCTGTTAGACAAGCTGGTAGTGCAGGATGACCTAGATGAGGAGGAAAATTTAACGGCTGATGATAAACGAGTATTGCATGAGACTTTAGGTGTCTTGGGAGAAAGGATAGTTAAGAATTTAGAAACGAATAAGGATATACCAGGGTCTTCTAGTGATGAACGATTTGGTACTAAAGATTTAAGGTTTCCTGAGACTAACGGGAACCGCAATGTCAGTTTTAATTTAGGCAAGTGGGGAGATGAGAGGGGAAGCCGCGGTAGACTACTTCGAACCTCGACGGTTGAAGATGACTTTCCAAAGCGAAAATTAGTCCCTATTTATCAGTGGGGTATTAGATATTCTGGTAGTAATTTAAGTATTAATGCATTTTTGGAACGAGTATCCGAACTTAAGGATGCTAGGAATGCTACTGATTATGACCTATGGCGTTACGCGATCGATTTCTTTGAGGGTGAGGCGCTCATCTGGTACAGAGCTAATAAAGAGTATGCCAGTAATTGGGAGGACTTAGTAGTCTTACTAAAAAGAACTTTCCAGAAACCGTTCTATCAGGAGGAACTTTTGACAGAAATAAACGCGAGAACTCAGGGAAGTGATGAATCGGTCGTAATTTATATAGCGGTCATGCAAAACATGTTTAATAGGCTTCCGGTCAAAATTTCTGAACAGGAAAAATTATCGATAATACTGAAGAATTTACAACCTTATTATCAAAGAGCGGTGTGCAGAGACGAATTTTGCTCAATACCAGATTTAATCAATGTTCTTAGGGTAGTAGAGAGAACGAAAGTGAATTGTGATAATTTTGAGAAACCAAGGTCCTTCAGGAACTCATTAGAACCCGATTTGGCTTATCACGCAGACTACAGTAACGAGGGTGATCCAGAAATGGTTAAAGTAGACGAGATTGGTAATGGTGCTGGCAGTGTAAAGCGATGCTGGAATTGCAGGGAAAGAGGACATTTATTTAGGGAATGTGGTGTACCGAAACAGCGATTATTTTGTTATAAATGTGGACGCTTTGGTGTGACATCTAAAGATTGCGATTGTTCGGGAAACCCACAAGGGAGAAGCACAAATTCTGCCAATTAGGTTTCTCCCCTAGTAACAATAGTAAGGAGTGGCAGGAATGGTTAGGTGTAGTGTCAAAATATTTTTCTCGCACTGATGGAGAAATATGCCCGTACTAGTAAATAAACATAATGACAATAGGGCTTACATAAGGATAAGTATCTTAGACAACGAATTTGTAGGTCTTCTCGATTCAGGGGCAAATCGTACGGTAATTAATAAGGAGTTCTCCGATGTTCTAACGTCCATAGGTTTGAGGGCACGCGCATTAAACGTTTCCAGGTGGCGACCGCTGATGGAGCGCCTCATGATGTTAAGGAAATTTTTGACATGCCAGTTATGTTGGATGGTCAACTTAGGGTGATTCCGGCAATTGTTATGCCTAGGTTGAGTCAACAATTGATTTTAGGTAAAGATTTTTTTGATGATTTTGGAATCTCTTTACAATTCAAGAATCATGATAGTTTTTTAGTTAAACTTGATGAGTTGGCAGTTAAAGAACCAGTTATATGGTCAAGGGAGGATTTGACTGAGGAGCAAAATAATCGCATTACTGTTCTAATCAGCAAAATGAAGGACACAATAGGTAAAGGTTTAGGTAGGACACATATATTGAAACATCACATAGACACAGGTGAAAATAAAGCGGTCCATCAGAAACAATACAACTTCTCTCCGGTAATTAAAGCAGAAATCACCAAAGAACTTGACAAAATGTTAAGAGATGATGTGGTGGAACCGTCACATAGCGCTTGGTGTTCTCCAGTATTATTGGTCAAGAAGCCAAATGGGGACAATCGTTTATGCTTGGACAGCCGACAATTGAATAAGGTTACCAAAAGAGATACTTATCCTTTGCCAAGGGTTTCAACTGTTATAGACAATCTTAGAAATGCAAAGTTCTTGACTACCATTGATCTCAAGTCAGCATTTTGGCAAATCCCATTAGAGGACAGCAGTAAAGAAAAAACGGCATTCGCTGTGCCCGGGAGAGGTCTGTTTCAGTTTAAGGTGATGCCGTTTGGTTTAGTAAATGCCTCCCAGACTCAGCAACGGTTGATGGACATCTTGTTTCATTCAAATGACGATAAAGTCTGGGCATATTTAGATGATATAGTGATATGTTCTTCAACATTTGATGAGCACATGGCCTTAATTGAGAAGGTGATGAATATTTTACATACAGCACAATTGACTATAAATGTAGACAAGTGCAGGTTTGCCAGGGAAAGTTTAAGATACTTGGGATATGTCATTGACAAAAGAGGATTAAGGACTGATCCTGAAAAAGTGGCGGCAATAATCAACTTCCCTAGGCCTAGAAATTACACGGAGTTAAAGAGGTTTATCGGATTAGCTAGCTGGTACAGGAGATTTGTCGAGAATTTTTCCATCATCGCATCTCCACTCCATGATTTAACTAAAAAAAAAAAAAACAAGAGATTAGTTTGGACTAGTGAGGCAGAATCGGCGTTCCTGAAGCTTAAGACACTTTTAACAACAACACCAGTGATCACTTGTCCCGACTACTCAAAGCCGTTTGTTATACAATGTGATGCTTCAAACAATGGCATAGGTGCGGTATTGTGCCAAAAAAATGAAGAGGGCGAACAACCGATTGCATATTTGAGTAGGAAGCTCAATGATAGAGAGCGAAAGTATTCAACGTCGGAAAGAGAGCTACTGAGTATGGTTTATGCAATAGAGAAATTTAGGCCTTACGTAGATGGTGTTCACTTTACCGTAGTTACAGACCATAGTGCGTTGCAGTGGCTTCATAAGATGAAAGACCCACATGGGCGATTGGCCAGATGGGCGATGAAGCTACAACAGTTTAGTTATGATATTGTGCATAGGCCAGGTAAAGCACATACAGTACCTGATGCTCTATCCCGAGGGGTGGATAAGGATACGAATACAGAAATAATTACTATAGACATCTTGGAAAAACACAAGGATGAGTGGTATAGAGGCAAAGTTAGGGACGTATTAAAGCAAGAAGAACCATCTGAATGGAGGGTTTTGAACAATTTGCTGTATAAAAAGGTTATATTAAGCCAGTTTCCTAATTCTATACACGACTGGAAGCTTTACATCCCGGAGGCGTTGAGAACTAAGGTGCTTAAAGAATGTCATGACGACATTACGGCTGGACATTTAGGAATCAGGAAAACTTATTTTAAGATTAAACAGCGATATTTTTGGCCAAACTTGCTTCAACAAGTGAAGCAGTACATACAGCAATGCGAGATTTGTGCCAAGCACAAAGTGTCGCAGCAATTACCTGCTGGACTTATGGGACGACACAGAGAGGTTCAGTATCCGTGGCAAATAATATCTTTGGACTTAATGGGACCTTTCCCGAAGAGTAAGAATGGTAACACCATGCTTTTAGTCATAACGTGTTGGTTCAGTAAGTTTGTGCTATTGTTTCCGTTGAGGACAGGAAAGGCTGACAAGATTTGTGAGATAGTGGAGAAGCAATTCCTGTTGTTTGGTGCTCCCCAGTCAATTATTTGTGACAACGGTAAACAATTTAACTGTCAGCTCTTCAAAGATATGGCGGCAAAATATAACAGCAAGCTGTGGTTTACGCCCAGCTATCATCCTCAGAGTAATCCAACAGAACGCGTTAATCGTGTTGTAGGTACGATGATTGCTACGTATACACAGCCAGGGAAACACAATACGTGGGACAATTATCTACCAGAGATAGGGCATGCTATTAGAACTGCGGTACATGAAACGACAGGCTACACACCGTCATATTTATTCTTTGGTCGAGAAACCACTGTGCCAAACTTCACAACGCCAGGGGCAGATCAGGTGGTATATAGTCCTAATGATAGACATGAAATTAACGTCACGGAGTTCATTAAGCAGTTAGAGTCCAGAAATAGAAACAATATCAAGGTTCAGAGTCGCTTGCGAGCAGCTCATGAGCAAAGTAGTCAGCGGTACAATAGTAAGCGTAGATCGAGTGCAGACTTTAAGATAGGAGATACAGTCTGGAAAAAGACCAAGCTATTGTCGAATGCACCCAACAAGTTTATGGCGAAATTAGCTCCCAAATTTGAAAAGGCCATCATTATTGATAAGTTGTCAAATAATATATTTCGTTTAAGCAACCCGTCGGGCAAAGTGTTGGGTAACTGGCACGTGAAAGATCTAAAACCTCTATCATGGTAATAACAAATAAAAAACAATAAAAAAAAAATACCATGGCATTTTTTTTTATTGAGGGAGGAGGTACATGTCATGACCATTTTGAAGCGCCTAGGGACAATGATAAGGCAATGTCATGACGTCACTCGCTAGATAGGAAACCGATCGCCTAATTCCGAGTGCAGTGTAGTTAGCTCGATGGCTCAGGGGCAGCAAAGGGCGTCTAGACAACAGATGGTTCACGGTTCAAATCTCACGCGGTGAGATTCATCTTTTTCTATTTATTAAAAGTATAAGTACTAGTAGTAAGATGGATTGGGTAGCACAAAATAATTATTTAAATAATGAAATAAGTTTAAAAATGGTCATTACGTTTCTCGTCTCAAGCTAAGGACGGACGGGTGTCGGTCAGTGTACACCTTATCTTGGAAATGTACCCGACACATTAAAGACATTGAAGTAATTAAGTTACTTTAGTTTAATAATTTAATTGTTTTTGGTGTTTTGTGACAAAGGGGTAAGTTCAACAAACTTTTGCAATCTTTGATCTCATTTCCCGTAATTCCAAGAGACAGTTGTGAGTGACAGACGCTCTTTTGTTTTAGCGTAAGGACATGCCCTTTGGGATCAGGAGGAGGTCGTTTAGTTTAGCGCTTAGTAGACTTTAAATTTGGACGCTAGCCGGTGGCAGGCGGATAGGCAAGGATCCCTGACGAAGTCTAAATCCTTCCTGGCGCTCAACTGTAGTGATAAGTAGCTAGTAATAAGTTAGTTGTAAGTAGTGATCTAATCGATCCCTTAATTCTATAAGTTAAGTTAACTTTAAGTTCCAGTCACTGATACTGGTAGTGCTTAAATTTAAAATTAGTCAAATCAATATAGTGTATTAGTGTTCATAGTAGTATTTCTTTTATTTCTTACTCGGCAACCCATAACAATCTAAGCACTGGCATCTTTTAGACTATGTCATTGTCCGCCACAGGGATCTGCGTGACGTCCTGATAACGAGATCGATGCGCGGAGCTTTGGGGTGGACTGACCACCGTCTCATAAGGTCAAAGATGCTCCTACAGCTTAAAACACCTCGAAGAGCACCTCACAAAATTCCGCCAGTGCTAGCTTTCTCAAGGCTGATTGCTTCACCGGAACTAGGGGACGAATTGAATGAATCTTTCTCTGATGCTGCTCTGCAAACAGATTCTTTGTCTATCGATGAAGAGTGGCAACTATTTTCAAAACATCTTTATGGTTGTGCGCTGAAGATTATAGGAAGAACTGCGAAGAAACATCAAGATTGGTTTGACTCATCAGACAAAGAGATCACTACTCTAGTCGAAGCGCACAGACATGAGTTAAATTCGCAAACAACGGATGCACGCAGAAAAAGGAACGCCAGTCAGGCTTTGAGATCGAAAGTTCGCGAACTAAAAGATAAGTGGTGGCAAAAGAAAGCTACTGAATTACAGTACTGTGCTGACACTCATCAGACTGGTAGATTCTTTGAGGGAGTGCAAGCGATTTTCGGCCCCCGTGTAAGGAAATCTGCACCAATGTACACTAAAGATAAACAACACCGAATTACGAATAAGGCCGACTTACTGGTTCGTTGGGCTGAGCATTTTAATTATGTTCTGAATCCCGACGCGGCTGGCGCTAATCTGCTCTACGTGAACTCTCTTGAGCAACTACCAGTCTGTCAATCTTTAGACGATCCACCATCTTTCGAGGAGTTCGTGAAAGCAGTCAAACGTCTCAAGAATTCGAGAGCACCTGGAATGGACCAACTTCCTGCGGAAGTATATAAGTATGGCGGAAAGGACATTTTACAGGGGCTCTACGAGCTAGTCCTGAGGGTGTGGGCTAGTGAGGAAATTCCACAGGGCTGGCGGGATGCTGTGATTTGTAAGCTGTACAAAGGGAAGGGGAGATGTCTCCGATTGCGGCTCTTACCGTGGCATATCACTCCTTGCTAGCGCTGGGAAGGTCCTTGCGCACATTGTCAATGTCCGCCTTAGTGAATTGGCTGAGAAGTGTCTGCCGGAGAGTCAATGTGGCTTCCGTCCCAGTAGAGGCACTATTGACGCGATTAGCGTAGTCAGGCAGTTACAGGAAAAAAGCCTAGAACATCAACGGCCACTTTACATGTGTTTTGTCGATCTGGAGAAAGCGTTCGACAGAGTTCCACGCGAGGCTCTCTGGATTGTGCTCCAAAAATCTGGGTACCCAAAGAAATTCATTAACCTTATACGCCAATTTCACGTCGGCATGAAAGCGCAGGTTCAACATGAAAATGAACTTTCTGAGGAGATCCAAGTCACAAGTGGTGTGAAGCAGGGTTGTGTGATGGCGCCGACACTCTTTGCTATCTACTTCGCGGTTGTGATGAGGGACGCACTACAGGATTGTGACGATCGAATTCAGCTTAGCTTCCGATCTGAGAGGGGTGTATTTGACGTCTCTAGGTTTCGGGCGAGGTCGAAAGTGCGGACGACCTCCATATTGGAGGTACTGTATGCTGACGACGTATGCCTCATGTCCGACAGTATGGTCCACCTCCAAAGTTACGTTGATGCACTAAATCGATCCTGTCAAAGATTCGGCCTGGTTATTAGTGCTGCCAAGACCCAAATCCTTAAACAGCCACCTCGGGGTTGCGAAGCTGACAAAGCTGAAGTGTATCTGGAGGGCAGATCACTGGAGGAGGTGTCCAACTTTAAATATTTGGGTAGCAATATCAGGCACGACAACACTTTAGCTTCGGAAATACCTTCACGAATCGCTAACGCCGCAGCCAATTTCGGTCGACTTACCCATCGTGTTTGGAGATCCCATGATCTAAAGCTCGAGACTAAGATTAGTGTTTACAAGGCACTAATTCTACCAGTCCTTCTATATGGAGCCGAGACATGGTGCCTATACAAAACAGACATCAGGAAACTCGACACATACCACCTTAGGTGTCTAAGGTCTATCTTGAATATCAAGTGGCAGGATCGTGTCTCTAATTGTGAGGTCCTGCGTCGCTCCGGAATGCACGGCATGGAAGCTATCCTCATGCAGCGCCAGCTCAGGTGGTGTGGGCACGTCTTGCGTATGGATGATCGCCGGTTACCCAAAGCTGTGTTTTATTCAGAAATGGCTCAGGGTAAACGAAAGCACGGCGGTCAGCATCTGCGCTATAAGGACGTACTTAAGAGGCACCTTAACGCCTGTGGAATTGATCCTACGGGTTGGGAGGGGCTTGCTTCGAACAGGTCTTCGTGGCGTTCTACCATCTTCAGATCGATTGGCGCTTTTGAAGAGAACCGCTTGGCAGCACTCGATCTCAAACGCCAAATTTTAAAAGACAGACCCAAGCCCTCCTATACTTATACATACAATTCACAAGGCCAACTCTATTGTGCACCCTGCGATAGAGTTTTCAAGACTAAGTTCGGTCTAGCGAGCCATATTAGAGCGCACGCTAGAAAATAAGTGTTTTTCTTTGTTATTATAAGTGTTTTTGCAAAATTTTATACAATGGATATATTTAGTCAGGGTCGCCGTCATCGAAACCGATGTGGAGGACTATTATTATTATTATTACTATTATTATTATTTTGTACGGAATATTCCAAGTTTAGGTATATTTTATACCTTAGGCTGCTATTTACTCTTAAACTACTTATAATTCTCAAGAAAACTTAACTGGTATAGTTTTCCCTGTAAGTTTGATAGTACTTGCTCACATCCTGATTTTTTTTGAATATTTCCACCCACTGGTTTAGATTTTAGAGGGGGGGGGGCTTGATTTAGCAACCCCCTATTGGTTTTAAAAGACCTATCCAATGATACCCCACATTACAAGGTTGGATGAGAAAAAAAAATCAACCCCACTTTACGTCTATGGGAGTCTCTAAAAAAAATGTTTTTGAATTTTTTAATTCAACAATTTTTACATAATATGCATACGGCATAGTTTACATATATATTTGTGCAAAATTACAGCTTTCTAGCATTGATAGTCCCTGAGCAAAGTCGCGGACAGACAGACAGACATACATGGCGAAACTATAAGGGTTCCATTTTTGCCATTTTGGCTACAGAACCCTAAAAATGAGAAAATTTCATAGAACATACATACATACATTACATAAAATCAAGCCTCTTTCCCAACGGGGTAGGCAGAGACTACATCATTCCACTTGCTACGATTCTGGCATACAACTCTCGTTTCCTCTACATTCATCAATCTTTTCATGCATGCACGTCGGTTTAGAGTACTCCTGACCCGACCTTTCTTCAAAACGTCCCCTATTTGATCGTGGTACGTTCAATGAACTAAAAGAATTTCCTTGCTCACCCGCGACCTTATGATAGCTAAGCTTATGCAAAATATGCGTGTTCATGCTGTTCCTCCACCTCACACTGTAAGAACACACACAAATTACACAAACCTATCTGTCACTACCACCACACCACACTGACACGTTTCGAACTCAACCAGAGCTCATCTTCAAAGTAACACAACCGAACAACATGCTACCAGTTGTTACACTAACAAAACCACAACCAACGTTTTAATTTGTCACTGTAACTCCCCAAGTAACCACTTATACTTAGATGAATGATTGGTCTCGCGCGCACAAAACTACCCACAAAATATTAATAAATTTTAACCGTCTTACAAAACTACCTTGATTTTTTATTTATTTACTGTCAAGGCGTGTTTTATTAGGCAATGGTAATTGCTGAAATTAGACCCAAGCCATAGCAAGGGAGATGATACTAAATTTACCTGCTCATTAATAATAGACCCCATACTGTTGTACCTAATTATCTCCATGCATTCTAAAACATCGAGACGAAACCCCTTGCCGCAATAATGTAACGAACAAAGAATAAAGAATGATTTAATTCTAACAGAAGTTTGACAAAATTAGATCTATCAGGATGCTCATTCCTATATGCCGAAACATGCTCTTTAAATCTAGTATTAAAACTGCGACCTGTCTGACTTACATATACTTTTTTTTTATATATGTGGGAGAAGAGTTGTTTTTAATATATTTTGAATTTTAACGGTTCCAAATTAGCTCGTAAACAAGTTGGTCGCTAAACCGCTCCCACCCGGTGTGACGTCATTTGTTTGTTCGCTTTTATAAATAGGACCTACCTGCCGTCGCCGGCTCAGATATCATTCAGTTGCGAACATCGCACAAGCTGTGCTCTGAGCTGTTGACGTAGTCCAGGTAACGCCATTTTCCTATAGAAACTAGTTCATACTGTCATTACTGTCATACTGTGTCTTTATCGTTGTGCTTCATACAAATTACTATACCTACCTGATGGTGGAACCCCTGTAAGTAAGTGACTTTGATGATACTGTTGCATTGTTTAAAAGACTATTACACATAGTCATAATTAATGCTAATTTAATATATCGCATATATTGTTGTTCTTGGACAAATGCCTTATTTCTAAATAAATATGCTGTGTTGATTTGAACGCTGTTTTACCTATTGATATCTTCCTTTAATCTCCCACATCAGAAGCGGGATAATACGTGTACCTACTAAATTATTAATGCATTTTTGCTTTGATGTTTTTCATGGACTTCAATGCTGCATCTTTCGATAACGGGCACATGCGCCGACGTGGCGGCACATGCGCCGACGTGGCGCGCACATGCGCTGACCTGGCGTACACGGGCGCTGACGTAGCGTGCACATGCGCCGACGTGGCGTGCACATGCGCCGACGTGGCGTACACGGGCGCTGACGTGGCGTGCACATGCGCCGACGTGGCGTGTACATGCTCCAAGGTGGCGTATACACGCGCCGGCAACGCAGCGACCTGACGACATCACCGACGCCCTCACCCCTACTTGCGATGGTGGTACCGACGAGTGAACCTTCAGCGTTGCAAAGAAAAGTTGGATGAGATGCGAAGACCGGTAAATCCCATTTTGCAAACCTGCTTGTATCGCATTGGCTTGACGATAAAATTTTATTTTGTAAATTGTGGTTCTAGACATTTTGGTTTTAGACATTTAATATTTTGGTATTTGAGATTACCAAACTTACATACTCTGCCGATTAATTTTATTCGGCAGTTATTGACCTGTAACGTCACTTAGTTGCAAACTCAGTTGACTACTTAATTCTTTCAAAGTTACTAAAAATCAAGTTTTACAGTTAATTATTATTTTGATGTTAAAAGGGTTGCTTCCTAGAATTTTTGTTTCATGGTGTCAACTACCCTATTATGTATTTTTACTGTCTTTCTAGCAACAATACTAACAAGTTTAATAAGCACTTCTGTGTTTGGGTAGATGGATGAAACCTTTGGGTAGTGCGAATTACTGCATTTACTTACGATAAATCTAGGCACCCTGCTATCGCAAGGATTATAAGTGTGTTTTTATAAATGATCTTAGTAATCGTAGATTACTTAACTCTTGAGGACATCTGCCCACTTCAATATAAAACAAAATAATAATGATATTGATAATGACAAATAATTTGTAATAAGCACTCCCCGCGAGCGGGATGGCTGCTTCTTCTTACCTCTAATACTATTGCCTTCTTTTTGACTTTGAAACACGTTGTAGGCGTGCGGTGCGTGTTTAATAAGTACCTAAGCAACTGGTTGCGTTTGGTTTCATACATATTTAGCACAGTTCACTACGCTATTGCTGTTTGTTCTTAATCTATAAATTTATATATTTCTTGTACTATTCTTACACAAATTTATTTGTGCTGATTTTGATTGTGCTGGTCACACGTTAGATGCAAAAATATGAAGGTATTTATTGAAAATCCGCTCTGAGACAAATTACTTTTAGACATCATCAAATGTTTTTCTATAAATATAAGTTTGATGTCGAATAAAGTTATGTCTGTCTATAGAGTGTACAGCGAAATTCAATTAATTGTGTTTTGAACATGGCGGTTAATTTATCTCATCACTAAAGACATGAACTTTTATATTTCCCATTTGAGGGTAGATGAGATGGCGACGTATCGTCACTTTGTTTTGTTTATTAACGGGTATTTCAAGCTGACTACTTGAACATATCGTACGGTAGACAGGCTAGGCTAATAGTTTGTTTTTACTTTTTATTTTCTAACAGTATTATATATATCATCAAAACCATTTTTGAAATGGGTTAAATTACCTAAGTACATTTGTAAATGCGGTTCAGTGACCTAATACAGTGATTCTATAAATAAGTTAATGAGGAATGAGAAATGATTGTTTGAAAACTGTGTACAATTGTGGTATGATAACACTATAACTACAAGCACACAGTGTAACCGGTCGCTTAGCTCATTTCGTCAATAATAGTAATTCTGTGACAGTATTTATATTTTTGTTGTTTTGGAGTAATCATTTTTATTATAAAAGCTCCTGCAATAATAAAACTTATTTGAAAGTCTGAAGTGAACTAATGTTTCCGGATCCATAATCTATATAATCTTTATCTCATAAAGTTGCACATGTGTTGATTATACGGTGTCTTTATATTTTATTGTTTTAAACTTCCGCGACTTTTACTCATAGTAACAGTGTTCTCGTAAGCCAGGAAACTTTACCTTAAACTGTTCTGGGTATAAATAGTCTTGTATTGGGACATTATTTCGATAGCTATAAAATTCGTATTTTGTTGTATCATTTGTACTTCACATAGTAGGTACATTCGGCGTTATTCTTATAATAATGATTTGTACTAGGATAGAGCTATCATGGGATGATTGACACTAATTGATCTAGTTCTAACCAGAGCTGGTTCTAGTAATCATAACGTCCCTTCAAGCGCTGAACAGTAAAATCGCGGTACGTAAAGTATGTTCTGGCTTTGCCAGGCAGCTATTAAGCTGGCTTTATTAATTTTTCTCCTATTCAGTGAGATGTCATATTTATTTTGTCGTTAAAAATAGCAATAAAGAAACCTTAACCTGTTTAGAGTAAAAAAAAAAACGTTTTGCCAAGATTGTATATTCTTATCTGGCGCGACCTGGGATCAAGCCCGTGACTTAGGGCTACACATTGTATGTACGAATTACAATGGTAAAAGGTTCTTTATTAGCTAACATGTTTTGGCAGCGAAGTGTCAGCTTGGCCGAGTTATGTAGTCGATTGTTTCTAGATGTAACGTACCAATGGTTACGATGAGGGTTGAGACTGATGACAAACGTTTTGAAGGCAGTGGCCTTACTAAAACTACCCTCAAGAGCAGTCGAAAATACTCTTGTGAGCAACGTACGGTTAGTAATAAATGAGTAAATTTCTATAGTTTGTCATTCCGTTCTAGGCATCATACTTAACAATCCTAATGATGGATGCGGAGCGCTTGATTTTTGCTAGATGCTTGTCGCTGGTCTCAATGATAGAATGGGAGTAATCGAATTAAATAATAATTTATTTCGAGCCACGAATGACCATAGCGTTTTGATAGTTCTAGGAATTTAAAAATTTTGTTATTACATACATAATTTGGGCATCGAGTAGTAAATTACAACAATTGAGATTGGATTTGTAATTAATAAAATGAAATAAAAATAAATTGAAACGTAAAAATAAAATGAAGCTGCTGGTTATTTGTTTTCACATTTTTCTGTTCAATTTTAATAAATACAATAAATCGGCAAGACATCAATTGTGTATACTAGTGCCATCTTTTGAGACTTTTTACGCAATTTTAAAAGTCACACATATAAATTTGCTTCATCTCCTGATTGCATAAATTTGGTACAATTACGATGAAAGGGGTAGACATGAGTTTACTATCCTACATGCTACCCGTGCCGAGCGTTGCAATATTTTGAAACTAAAATATGTGCAACGCGAATATTATTGTTTACTTACTACTAACTTAGCATCGTGACAATCTGTTTCTTACTGTTGACTATTTCACTTGACGTCAGTTGTTGATAACAAGACAAGTACGACGAAAATTGTCTACACTAACCGTGAGGTGTTGTATCTAAGTCACACCAACTCGCTACACTCCGAGTTTGTCAGCATCAAAGATTTAAGAGTTACACTCTTATTGGTGGATTCAGATTGCTTACAATAATTTGGCAACTGTTCTTTTTCTCCTTTTTGTCCAGACGTCCTGTTCATTATATGATTGTTCATGCTACGTGTTGCCTGGCCAGCATATCACGGACTGGGACTGTTTCAGTCGTTTAAGCGTACAACACGATCATCAACGTTGAACCACGGTCATGCGATTTGACCACTGTCATGTGAATTGGCGCTCTCGGTCATGCTAATTGACCACTGTCATGTAAATTGGCGCTCTCGGTCATGCTAATTGACCACTGTCATGTGAATTGACACACTCAGTCATGCAAATTGACCACTGTCATGTGAATTGACACTCAATCGTAGGCTCATCATTGCAATTTCATTTCTTGCCATGTTATTTGGACCGTTCAATCGATACTAGGTCAATTCAATTCATAAGTGCTTGTTATAGCCTAAATTGAATAAAAATATTTTGACTTTGACTTTGACTTTGACTTTGAACCAAATTTTAGGAAATTAGCTCCATCGATGCTAACGATGACTTAATTAATAATTAAGCTAAACTAAGCTTGGAAGCTGCATAATCTGTAAGATTTGGACAAATTTGTGATGTTTTATTATTTTCTTTGACTGTAACTGTAATAAATATTGATAAACTTGTGTCAGTGTAAGAAAATGTTTGTTGTGTGCAAAAATATTTGTATTGTATTGTATTGTAAAATATCGCGAGCCGAGTCGGCTGCTCGTCAGTATGGCCGTGTGGGAGAAGAGTTGTTTTTAATATATTTTGAATTTTAACGGTTCCAAATTAGCTCGTAAACAAGTTGGTCGCTAAACCGCTCCCACCCGGTGTGACGTCATTTGTTTGTTCGCTTTTATAAATAGGACCTACCTGCCGTCGCCGGCTCAGATATCATTCAGTTGCGAACATCGCACAAGCTGTGCTCTGAGCTGTTGACGTAGTCCAGGTAACGCCATTTTCCTATAGAAACTAGTTCATACTGTCATTACTGTCATACTGTGTCTTTATCGTTGTGCTTCATACAAATTACTATACCTACCTGATGGTGGAACCCCTGTAAGTAAGTGACTTTGATGATACTGTTGCATTGTTTAAAAGACTATTACACATAGTCATAATTAATGCTAATTTAATATATCGCATATATTGTTGTTCTTGGACAAATGCCTTATTTCTAAATAAATATGCTGTGTTGATTTGAACGCTGTTTTACCTATTGATATCTTCCTTTAATCTCCCACATATAGACCTCCGCAAAGTAACGCCTGATTCAATAAATTGTTTAAAATCGTGGTACGTTCGTCTAGTCCTTCCTCTTCCAACGTTCCCATTCACGCTCGTCTTTTAGATCTGCCTAGTCAATCTGCTTTCATTTATCAAATTTCATAGAAAAAGAAATAAAATTTTGCAGTAACCAGAAATTAGTCATTTATTTGCTTAAACAAAGTACAAGTTGATAGTTAATTTACAATAAATTTATAAAGTTACGTGTTTTTAGCTATGTGGCTACCACACTCAAAAGCATTTTAATATTTTTGTGATAATTTTCGCTTTGGGTCAACTCAACAAGATGCTTATTACTGTGAAAATTTGACTGTAGCTAGTGTAGCTCCAACTGTACCGTGAGGGACAGACAGACAGACGGTCACGTGAGTACCAGCAATTGAGTCTCGCTTGAACCCATCGGACACGAAACCCAAAAACCGACTGAATCCAAAACCCCCCCATATGATTTTAAATAAAATAAAGAATGTTAGGTACATTTGAACAAGTCAGTCTTACTTTTAATTTTGTTTGTTAATTAAATGCATGTATAGTTTCTCTTGTATTTATATTTTATAAATATTGATACTTTTCTTTTCTTTAAGTTTTAATTGTATCACTCTTTTCATGATGTGTACGCATAGTTTGAATTGTAAATGATCTCTTGCCTTAAATATTCTCATTACTGTACCGCATGTTTACAATTTGTTTTGTGTGCCAAAGTTAATAAATAAATAGAAACATAATTCAATGAATTTTATAGTGAAATTATTTTATTTAACAATTGTGTCAAACCATAGATTTTTTTATAATTTTTTTTTTCGGTTTGTTAATTCACAATATTTATTTTCAACGAAAATGTCAAAATAGTCCATAATTTAATAAAAATTAACACATTTGAATATAGTAATTTTATGTAGGTTAGATTTGGTTAGATTAGAGCTGTGGCCCCACCAGAAAGCGAATCGCTACCAGAAAAGTAGGTTTAGGTTAGGTTAGGTTAGAACTGTGACCCCACCAGAAAGCAAATCGCTACAAGAAAAGTAGGTTAGGTTAGGTTAGAACTGTGACCTCACCAGAAAGCGAATCGCTACCAGAAAAGTAGATTAGGTTAGGTTAGAACTGTGACCCCAACAAAAAACGAATCGCTATCAGAAAAGTAGGTTGGGTTAGGTTAGAACTGTGACATCACCACTAAGCGAATTGATACCAGAAAAGAAGTAAGGTTAGGTAAGAACTGTGACCATATGGTCAGGTGCACCAGAAAGTGAATCGCTACCGTTATAGGAGGGTATGCATTTTGTCGCAGGTTATGAATTAAAACGTTTAGAAACTACCACCACATGAAATGTTTTTCTTTGTAATAAGTTTTATATCAACTAAATAATATAAGACTAAATAATATTTGATTTGTTATTCTATGAAACGAATACCTAAATAATGATTTTTATTTGTAACAAAAATCAATGATACAAATTTCTTCAAAGTAATTGTTCCATGTATTGATTATTCTATGAAACAATAATATGAGAAAGAATATCTGTTAAACGAAATTCTATTAAAATTTGGTCTGCGAAACAACGTACTACCTATTTTTATTTTAATAACAAGTATGAGTGTTGGCTCCAATAAGTATGATATTTTTCCATATGAAACTAACATTAACAGCAAAACTTATAAAAAGTTAATATTTCAAGATTCCTTCTTCGTTTTATAGCGCCTATACCCACCTAGAGAAGTTTGGCAGTCAGTTCCGCATACTTCTCTTGATCCTTCACGAGAAGTAATAGCTCCACGGCACTTGTGATTCTGGTCCATTCCTTGGTGTTACTTGCAGCTACGACTTCTGTCTACGACCAACAGCACCTAATTATTCTTAAATTCTTCTTCAATTTCTTGTAATGATTTGTCTTTAGTTTCAGGTACTACTTTGAACAACAATCCCCAAAAAAACAATGACGTGAGTCCATACATCAAAAACATTCCGTGCATCCCAAGTGTTTTGAATAACAGAGGAGAAATTTTTAGAATAATAGTTACAATTATTTCCGCACTTAGCGCTGCTATGAGAAAAATAGAACTTTTAAATCTAAAAGAAGCCACTTCAAAACCAATTGATTGTCCTAAAATTAAAGGCCCACAGCTGAATGAAACTGAATAACATGACAATAGTATTAGAGAAACTATATCGCTTTCTGCAATAACACTAAATTTAATAAGATACAAATGTAATGATATCATAAACATAAAAAGGATGCTGATAAAAGAGGAAACCAAAAAAAACTTTTTTGATTTAATTACTTTAGTCAAGGCACAACCCACGTATGCTGAAAAAATAGTGAGACCGTCAAGTATGAGCATCCCAGAATATGCAGCACTAGTGCTACTTGTAATCTTTTTAAGAACAACTAAAGCATACATTGTGTTTATCATCTTCCCTGAAAACACCATGAATAATAATAAAATCAAGTTAATCATTAAAGGCCCATAAAATTGTCTATCCTTAGCAACGCTTACTGCTTTACTTACTAGTCTTTTTACAGCCAGATTGTTCTTGTTCGATTCAGTTATGACGTTACCACTGTTCTCAACCTTATTACCAGCGATCAAAAATTCTAATTCCGCTTTGGATTTATTACTACTGCTATGTAGCCATCTATATGCAGAAGTGCACTTCTCAACTCTGCCTTTAGCAGCTAACCAATGTGGAGACTCTGGCCAAAATAATGCAGTACTGGTATAAACGGAAAATACAATGCCAATAATTCCTATGTTCTTCCAATGGCTGAATGTTCCAGTGGCGTTTGCGACCCAAATGCCCCAAAAGACACATACGGCCTCTATTGTTAGGAATAAACCTCTGTATTGTGGAGATGTGTACTCAGCCACAATCATAGGTGAGACAGTGTTAATACAGCTTCTGGCAGCACCGAGCATCGCCTCTGCGACTATAATTTGTAACACAGTGCTGCTACAATAGAAGACAATGTTACCGATGATAGAGTTTAAAGTAACAATTAGGAATGATATTCTTCTCCCATACATTGTAGCTATGTAAGGCAGCACCAGTACCCAGAATATTCCAGATACTCCGGAAGCGGAAGCTGAAATGAAACAATGCCCTTATCATTTTATTATTATAAAGAAATTTCAATGTGAGTTAATTAAAAAGTTATTTGCGAACCCTACCAGAGAATCAATTATCTTGGACACATTATCATCACATATATCAGTCTTGTGTACATTTTTACTGTTTTAGTTTCGTTACACAATACTTTATTTTATACTTATTCAAAGCAAAATAGTAGCAGACCAAAACAATGTTCTAGTACCATCCCACGTTGCATTTATCTTTTCCAAAAATTCCCTAACCTCTTGAAAAACAGTATTTACAAACTTATTAATATGTTTTTGTAAGAGAGAAACAATTTTAATTTGCTTTTTGTTGATTTTTCTTGTAATTTCATCTTAACTACAAATTGTAAGCCAATCCGACTACTGGAAGTTGGTTTAATTTAATACATACATGCAAACAGTGCAAGTTCAAGTATAGTGCAGTGTTCGAACTCAAACTCACGCTTCTGAGTTTTTCAGAATTAGTACGCGAATTCCATAATAAGGGGTCTTCATTAAAGGTAAAAGCCATGAAGCCGTGGTGGCGTAGTGGTTAGACCTATCGCCTCTCAAGCAGAGGATCGTGGGTTCAAACCCCGGCTCGCACCTCTAAGTTTTTCGAAATTCATGTGCGAAATTACATTTGAAATTTACCACGATCTTTACGATGAAGGAAAACCTCGTGAGGAACCCTGCACACACCTGCGAAGCAATTCAATGGTGTGTGTGAAGTTCCCAATCCGCACTGGGCCCGCGTGGGAACTACAGCCCAAGCCCTCTCATTCTGAGAGGAGGCCTGTGCCCAGAAGTAAGACGCACATAGGCTGGGATGATGATGATGATGATTGAAGGTAAACATCGTGGAACCAGCGTTTACCTGCAAAGCTAATAGTGCCTGTGTGATGTCTCCATTTCCTAGTCCCCATTTTTGCCTCCACATGGAAATAACCCAAGCTTTTTCAATCTGAGAGGAAGCCATTGTAAGTTAAATAAAATTTTGCAATAACACTCACATAACCATGATGCCATGTCCTCGCTGATTGCCGCTGTTGAATTAGCTTCCTGTCTCACTTGTGGTATGAGGACTGCTGGGGCCCCAAAACTCAAACCAAACACGAAGTCGCTGGCCCAAGCACCGCTACATACAAATACCTATAAGATAATTCCTATAATATTAATAATGTCTTTACCACGCTCCTCCACGAGCACAATAACTGCGTTTGTGTGATATAATGTGATCATGCAGAACTCGTCTTGTTTCACTTTCAGATTAATCCCTATTGAGTATCGCACAAATCTGACTGCCAGAAACACAAAATTGTATTTGCGTTAACAAAAATACCAAAAATTATTGTAAAGTAACTTTGGCTGTGAAATCTGTGTGGCATACGGACAAACGGATGGACACTGAGTGACAGCAATAGGGTTCCTTCGGGTACGGAGATCTTAAAATACGCACCTGTCTAAAGAATGGTTTCCAAAGGAATTTTTCATCCCTTCTTGTAAGAATATCGTGTTCCAATGTCTCCATTTTTAACATCCACTGTTACATTGACACGACATTTATTCAAAATTAAAACACAATTAGTTGCTTCTGGCGAATTAGCTACGTTAGCGACGTTCAAGCCTAACTATCTCAGGCTTTATGATTTTAAATAGTTTGCACAATTGCAATTTTATGAAGGTAACTAACTAGCTGTTGCTCGCGGTTTTGTCTATGTCCTGAGAAAAGTTTACACGTTCGTGATAATAAGAACATTTTTAATAGGCTCAATAGTTTTTGATTTTATCTATTACAAACAACCAAACAAGCAAACTAGACATGGGTTATTGGGTAATCTCGACAGCAAGTAGAGACCTGATTCACTAAATCAGCTACGATATCGGAACCGACTCAGACTCCTTTTTAGGGTTCCGGAGCCAAAATGGCAAAAACGGAACCCTTATAGTTTCGCCACGTCTGTCTGTCTGTCCGTCTGTCTAGAAAGCTGTAATTTTGCACGGATAAATATGTAAAGTATTCCGACAAAATGGTAAAATAAAAACTGTAAAAAAATTTTTTTAGGGTACCACCTCCCATAGACGTAAAGTGGGGGTGGTTTTTTTTCTTATCCAACCCTATAGTGTGGGGTATCGTTGGATAGGTCGTGTAAAACCATTAGGCATTTGCTGGGCTGATTTTTCGATTCATTGATTTTTTTGCGATATATTCAACTTTAAAGTGCAAATTTTCATTAAAATCGAGCGTGTCCCCCCCCCCTCTAAAATCTAAACCGGTGGATGGAAAAATTTGAAAAAATTCAGGATGGTAGTAAATATATCAAACTTTCAAGGAAAACTATAACGGCTAAGTTTGTTTGAGAAATATTTGCAGTTTTACTCTTAAATAGCAGTCTGAGGAATAAAATATACCTAAACTTGGAAGATTCCGTATAAATTACGAAATCCATAGAAAAACGTTACTTAAGTTTTTCGTAATGGCCTGGAACCCTATTTTAGGCGTGTCTGACACGCTCTTGGCCGCTTTTGTCAAGAATTCATTAATGTCTGTAGCAAAGCTAAGCGATTCCGTTCCGATCTGACTCCAACCAACCGGGTCGGATAGTACTGATACTCTTAAGACTATGTCTGGTCTGACCGAACATATCCGATGTCATTGGACAAAATTCGAAGTTTTTATCATGTCGATTCTTTTACACTCCGTTAATACTATAAGCTTGAGTGAGACGGCACGATACGAAGTTCGATATATTTGGCAACAAACGTTTCAACAAATATTCATTTAACAAACAATGTTTTCGCAAACTATTGTTTCACAAATTAATCGTTTTATATCACCACATTTCACAAATTTATCATTTCACAAACTCTTTATTTGGACAAACTATCATATAACAAATCATTATTTGGCAAACTATTCATTTATTATTTTCGTCATTTGGCAAAACCACGTTTGTCAAATCAACGTTTGGCAAAAAAACGTTTAATAAAATGTATCATTTTGATAAACACCTTATTAAGAATAATTTAGAGGTGCCTGTAGCTCAGGTTAACTTTATTGAAATAGGTTAGGTTAGGTTTGGTTAGAACTGAGACCCTAAGAAAAACTAATTTCTGCCAGTAAAGTTGGTTAGGTTAGGTTAGAACTGCTGCCAGTACAGTAGGTTAGGCTATGTTTAGAACTGCGACCTTAAGGAATGTGAAACAAAAACGAGCCACGAGAACCAAGTTTTTTTTTAATACTTTGATTTTGTTTTTTTCCGATTTTGACTTACCCATCTCTAAAACAAACATACAGTCACACCTTTTCGCTTATTAATATTAGGTAGAAAATGTATAGTTGGATTCAACTTTATTTATTTTGCACAGGGTACATGGTTTAATGCAAACAGCATTATACTCGTCGACGTGCGTCATCGTCGTGTATTGAAACAAATGTTTTGCCAATTGGTCATGCTTCATTTTTTTTTATGGATGGTTATTATAATTTATTTGATAAATATAGACTATTTTAAGAAACTGATCTCGGTATTTTTGTTTTTAATTAATCCTATCTACTATAAAGAAATATATTAATTTATTGCTGGCGTGACGTCATCAAATCCACAATGGATAGTGTAGTCTTTGACTGAACAAAAAAAAACAGTTTCGTCAACGTCAAGGTATTAACGTCACCGCGGACTGCTAACCTCAAAAAAACTTGAAATCGCTTACGGAACTTGTTTAAAATGGAAGGCTACAAGTGTTTCGTCCCTTTATGTCCGAATAACAGCCGGGATAACTGAAGCCACCCATAACTATGATTTAATTGTTGTTGTATTTCTTTACATTGTCAGATAGCATGTTGTAAAAGTCTTCAGTGTCTTTCTTCCACTTATAAAGAAATAACATTTTTGTTGCTCGAGCAAGCATGCCAGTAGTACAAAGGTTCCATCGTGGTGTCACAAATCAGTTTGTTCTTCTGTATAGGATCACATATTTGTAACACCATCATCATAATGAATATACATTCATTCATTCATTCATCCCAGCCTATATACGTCCCACTGCTGGGCACAGGCCTCCTCTCAGAACAAGAGGGCTTGGCCATAGTGAATATACATATATCATAGTAATGTATATATCGGCGGCCGATCGTGAAATCCGCCAGATCACGAAATTCCTAGGCATATCGTGAAATGGCGCCATTTCATGAATGGGCTAAGGGACATCCGCCATATCGTTAAAAACTCACCGTTTAACGATTTGCCTAGTGACGTTTAGGCAGATCATGAAAATCCTAGACATAATCATGAAACGCCGAAATATCGGTTCTGGCACTTCGCCGGCCGCTAGCGCGGCACGCTCGCTTCGCACGCTCGGCTCGTGCGTCGTGTTCACAATTCATACTAAACAACTCCTCGCTTCGCTCGTCGTACCTAAATTTTTATTTTTTTCGGCATATCACGATATGCCCGGTATAGAGCTAGGAATATCGACGAATGCGTTGCTCTAATCGATCTGCGTATTGTTTCTCAGGCACATCGTGATATGCCTGTCCAACTTTTCGTGATCTGGCGGATTTTACGATCAGCCGCCATGTCCATAAAGTTCAATATATCAATAGTAAGTATATATTTTCATTTTATATTATAACATTGCAGGTTCACGGTGGATGAAGGCTGCTTCCAACCGACGCAACTGGAGGCCTATGGGGGAGGCCTATGACCAACAGTGGACGTCCTACGGCTGATGTGATGATGATGATGACAATAACCCAGACAAACAAGCACACAATCAAATATTCTCTCGTATTAATATTATGTAGAAAATCTATACTCTTTTTCAGCTTTATTTCTCAGGCATAAGGTACATATTATACTGCTTCAGTCAGGCATAATTGGTATTGACACAAATGTTTTGCTAAATTGTAAATCATGTTAATTTTATGCGAACTGATACATCGCACACACACAGTACAGACAGTATCGACATATCGTATTTCTAGGTTACTTCCACCATTTACCGATTTTTCTACCGCCACCACGCATTCTTTGAAAGATAAAATTGGCGATTGTGAATATAAGCGTGTGTGTGTTAGACAATTAATCCTAAAAAAAACCAAGAGCGTGTCGGACACGTCCAGGATAGGGTTCCGTAGCCATTACGAAAAATTCTAATAATATTTCTGTAAGGGTTTCGAATTTGTGTACAGAATCTTTCAAGTTTAGGTATATTGAAATGAAATAAAATTAAAATGTTTTTTTTTATTCGCGTAATATGGGTAATATAGGATGTTACGTCTTTTATACCTTAGGCTCCTATTTACTCTTCAACTACTAATAATTCTCAAGTAATCTTAGCCGCTATTATTTTTCTTGTAAATTTGATTTATTTACAACCATTCTGATTTTTTTCAAATTTTTCCACCTCACAATTAGATTTTAGAGGGGGGAGGACGCTCGATTTTCATGAAGATTTTATTGAAATCCCCTCGGGAACTGTGCATTTTTCCAAGATAAAAGTAGCCTATGTCACTCTCTGACACTTAAACTATCTCCATGCCAAAAATCACGTCGATCCTTTGCTCCGTTTCGACGTGAAAGACGGACAAACATACAATCTCACACACTTTCGCATTTATAATATTAAGGTTTGGATAATCCTACTTCCTACTTATATTATAAATGCGAAAGTTTGTGTGTGTGTGTGTGTTTGTTACTCCTTCACGCTAAAATGGCACGACGGATTTGAATGAAATTAGGTATGTAGATAGCTGGACATCTGGAATATTATATAGGCTACTTCTTAAAGGGTTAAAATCTCGAAATAACTACCGTTAAGCTGAGAGTCACAAAATTTGGCATAGTGGCTTTTAATGCAATGTCAGTGAAAACCACGATGTAATTTTCGGGAACTCCCATGGAAATTTTGTAAAATCCCGGAATTTCAATTCAACAGCTGTATCTAATGATTTACGCGTCCGAAGCCCGGGTAAACTCTAGATTATAATATAATAGAATATAATATAATATAGGTACGTGATATTATTACGTATGGGAGATAAACATTATTTGCGCTGTTCACGACGCATACACATATCTATGAACAGGACAAAAACTGCTAATCAACGCGATATAATTAATTTTTAAAACTGCAATCTCAACGGAGTTAAATGACCGAATAAAGTCGGCTCAATTAAACATGTATACCTACTGTTAAAGGACAGCCCCGGGGTGCGTGACGTGAAATATAAATAAGTACTATGTTAAGCTTAAGCCACACTGGGTGTGACACAATTAAAGCCTGGTTTACACCACGCAAAGTTTCCCACAATCAGCATAAGCCTTTCCTTTAAATCCCACCCGAGTATTAATTTTTATCCTTGACATTTTAAATATTTTTTTTAATGCTAATTTTAATTTAGGTTTTTTTAATATACCATTATTGAGATGATCCCTAGATAAGAATCAATCTTATTTTAATTAAATATGTAGACATTCTTAGAAATTTATTTTTTGTTTTTATTATTATTAATTTTATTTTCACGACTTGCGTCCAAATCGCCCCGAATTGTGATTAAAATTTATGACGTAATATTATTGATTGAATATTAAACTTATAAACTAACCTATAAAGAGCCACTGGGGGCCTCTTTGCCCCAAACAATGCGTGAACTTGGAGAAAAATATTACGGTATACATTCCATGCCATATGGAAGGAAAGTACCTTAATTATATATCGTACTTAAAAAAACTAAAAAGACTTCATTTTAATTTTAAAGCAACTAGCGGACCCGGCAGACGTTGTGCTGGCCGAAAAAACACTACATAAAAATTATTATGATAACATACCAACAACAGCCCCATCTAGCGGGTCCAATTGCGTTTTCAAACCATCCACCAACGTAAACTAACCATCAGCCCATAAAAATTTGACAACCAATATATATAATTTATTGAATCAGGCGTTACTTTGCGGACACGTAAGTCCACCTTTGTACAAGTAAAGTAACACCTTTGTACAAGTATCTCAAAGTTTGTCAATTGTGTTTTGTTTATTTTCTTTTGTACAATAAAGAGTTTACATACATACATACGTCACTAGGCAAATCGTTAAACGGCGAGTTTTGAACGATATGGCGGATGCCCCTTAGCCAATTCATGAAATGGCGCCATTTCACGATATGCCTAGGAACCGTCACGAAATGCAATTGGCCGCCGACATCGACGGGATGAACATTAAATGTTTGGCAGACGAAACTCGTGAACATTTTGAATGGGAAAATGTTTTTTCTTTTATTTTATTTTTTCGACAATTTTCCAATGTTTCTAATACTTATTTATTATCCTTTTCCTGACGAAGACAAATCCAAAAACAAAAAAAATCATAAAAATTGGTCCAGCCGTTCTTGAGTTTGGTGTACCTATCTAACTAACACGCCTTTGTTATATATATAGATTTAAACTGCATCCAAAGATTCTTAAATAGGTAAAACCTCGTCTCAACCGGGAATCGAACCCACAGAATTAAAAAAATATGCCGTAATTTTACGATACTAATCAAAAGACGCAGTCATAAGATTTTTTTTTAAATAACATAGTGTCTTAAATAAAAGGAACATCATGAAATGTTTGCGGATTCGGAACTTCACTCACAGGTGCAGGTTTGTGCAGGTTTCCTCAGGATGTTTTCCTTCACTGTAAAGCTCGTGGTAGTGTCGTGTGTAAACGTTGAATCCAGCCCGAAGCGTTCAAAAACCGTTTTCGTTTAAAAAAATAATCATCTGTATGAAAATCACCCGTGCAAAACTCCAAGCTTTCAATCTCTAAAAAAGATTATCGGCAAACAACTATATAATCATAGGGTTGCCGTGCATCTTTCGGTGTACACTCACCGTTAGGGTTGGGCTTAATTTAAAACTTCATTATCCCCGAATATCGTAGGGCTGGGAAATACCGGTTTTAATAAATAATGGCACGTCACCTTTTACGGTTCGCGGTTAGAGTTGTTTGTGTCAGAGTTTTAGTTTCAATGGGGAATTTGTTTAAACGCAGTTGGCTATGGATATTATTTTACGACTAAGAAAAGTTGTTTAAATTAGTAAGGAGGAACTTTTAAGCAACGTCTTTTTTTGTAGAAATAGGCATATATTTTGTTTGCATTGTTGTTACAGGCGGGGCACATTGCTCGCAGGACTGATGGCCGATGGGGTCAGAAGGTTCTCGAATGGCATCCGCGGACCGGGAGACGAGCTGTCAGTAGGCCTCCAACAAGATGGAGCGAGTAACTGGTTTAGATCGCGGGATCGCGTTGCATGCGGAAAGCACAAGACTGGTCTGAGTGGAGAGACTTCGGGAGGCCTATGCCCAGCAGTGGACGTCTTTCGGCTGACATGATGATGGTGTTGTTGTTATTCTGGGTTCAAATATTCAAACCTATAAAGTGATACAAATATCAGCAGTAAAAAATTTGGCCCACTCTACTTACAAAATTATATGTTACTGTATACGGGGCAGATTTATTGCCCCTCAGTATATTATTTGCAGCATCCATCGTTATATAAACATGCTTTAAATGTAAACACATAGATTTGCATCTTGTTAACAATACAATACAACATCTACATCTTTATTGTACACCAGAAATAGTGAGTGATACAGAAAACAGGTACACAAAGAGAAAATACATACTTATTACTTCAGTGAGTAAAAAGACTTCCTTTCAACATCCACCTTCACCTTCCTTTTTTAGGGTTCCGGAGCCAAAATGGCAAAAACGGAACCCTTATAGTTTCGCCATGTTTGTCTGTCTGTCTGTCCGTCCAACCGCGGCTTTGCTCAGGGACTATTAATGCTAGAAACCTGTAATTTTGCACGAATATATACGTAAACTATGCCGACAAAATGGTACAATAAAAACTTCGATATAAACACGACCCGGTATAAACTTTCACTTCGATATAAACACGACCCGGTACAAACTTTCACTTCGATATAAACACGACCCGGTATAAACTTTCACTTCGATATAAACACGACCCGGTATAAACTTTCACTTCGATATAAACACGACCCGGTATAAACTTTCACTTCGATATAAACACGACCCGGTATAAACTTTCACTTCGATATAAACACGACCCGGTATAAACTTTCACTTCGATATAATTACGACCCGGTATAAACTCTCACTTCGATATAAACACGACCCGGTATAAACTTTCACTTCGATATAAACACGACCCGGTATAAACTTTCACTTCGATATAAACACGACCCGGTATAAACTTTCACTTCGATATAAACACGACCCGGTATAAACTCTCACTTCGATATAAACACGACCCGGTATAAACTTTCACTTCGATATAAACACGACCCGGTATAAACTTTCACTTCGATATAAACACGACCCGGTATAAACTCTCACTTCGATATAAACACGACCCGGTATAAACTTTCACTTCGATATAAACACGACCCGGTATAAACTTTCACTTCGATATAAACACGACCCGGTATAAACTTTCACTTCGATATAAACACGACCCGGTATAAACTTTCACTTCGATATAAACACGACCCGGTATAAACTTTCACTTCGATATAAGCATAACACGGTATACACTCTCAGTCCGATCTAAATTTGAGGTCCACACCGCGGAGCTGTTAAAAGTCGCGCCTGAAAAATATAACAGCGCAAAATATTTTCTCGAGCTCTTACAGGATGATAAAACGACTCGATAAATTTCAGTTAGCCGACATCTGCTTTCTCATTAGAGTTGATTTAGAAACGCAACGAAAGAAATTAAATTAGCTGAAACAGAATAATAAATAAGGGACAATTTGTCGTTTTTTTTTTAATAAAAACTCCGCGGTGATAATTAAAAGAAATGGTTAGCATATTTTTGTGATGCTGGTCGTTTGTTTTGTTTGTTGCTATGTTGCTCGATCTAGATTGCTGCCTCTAGCATTAGTTAGGTAGTATTTTAGGAAATCTAAATCTGACTATATATATAATTTAATATATTTAGACCATAATTTTCTGTATCAACTTAATTGCTATGTGCATAATAGGTCGTGCCACGAGAGTTAAAGTGAATGATTGATTACTGATTGTATAAAAGGAGCTAGAGCTAGATAGATTTCTCACCCCCGAAAACCCGCACATACCTTTCATTGAAATCGTTGGAGCCGTTTCTGAGATCCCCGAAAAAATAATTTAACAATATCAGAAAGGTTGCCAACCCTCGAGATTGTCATTTCATAGTTTAAAATCTCAAAAACAGCTGAACCTACATTATTTTTACCAAAAACATTAAAACTACACTACAAAGAAACTTGCATCGATCACGAAACAACGAAATTGGTCCGTCAATTAAAATCCTTCCTTTTACATCGGGGGTTGAAAATAGCTTTCCTCTTCGCACAGAAATGAGACACAAAATCTTAAGAAGTCCATAAAAGTCAGCGGTTCGTTTGTATCAAACCCTGCAACCGCCAAAGTCACATGAATAGGTAAAAAATGAAATTTACAAGAGAAATGAAGTGCGGGGGAAAGCAATTTCCCGGCGAGGGCAGCGTAATGGCTACTTTGCGATGCAATGCTGAATAAGCGATGGAGTAGGTAATTGTTAATGTGGGAAACCATTTATTACCAGCTTTCTTATAATGAAGGTTATTATTACACGGCTAGCCTTCTGCCCCCGGCTTCGCGTGGGCGTACTAATAATGAAGAAAATAAAAATCTTCCATGCGAATATCTTCTGTCCCACTAATTAGCTTTTAAAACATTTGTTTGCTGTACAAATCTTGTCCTGACATTAAGAAATACAAATCTGTCTGTAAAAGAGTAGCCGTTCTGAAATGATGCGCTTTTTTGATATATTTCCTAATTATTTTTTTAGAAGAATGAATACCTACTACGCTCTAGTTCAGACTGTACGCTACTACTATAGGTACTACTACTAGTTATTAGTAGTGTGCTGTTTTAAGGTCACAAATGGTTTATGTTCATTGATATGGACCTCCCTAAAGTAAAGCCTGATTCAATAGTTTATTAGTATAAAGCCATCTCCACTTTGTAGCAGCTCCGCAAGATTTTCAACACTGGTAGTGCAGCAGGTCCTTTTATTCCACTTACAAAATTATTGATGTCAACAAAGAAAATTCTTTGTGTTAAATTGGTAAAGTAGCTAATTAAGGATCAGTTCATATTCAGCGGTTATTACCGCTGAATATGAAATATAAAGCTGTTTTTTTTAAATACACATACTAATTCTTACTCTTAAAAATACGAGTATAAAGAATTTTACGGCTGTTTTCAAACATATTTATTCCGGCTGCTTCAAAAGCATTTGCCTAAAGTTATCATGCATTTTCTCCATTAGTCCCAATTTTGGGCAATATCCGAACAATCCTTAAGACACACTTCATCATTATTATTATAACAAAAAAACCTTTCAAATCTTTCGCATCAAACACCAAGCGTTCGACATTGTTAAACTCGAAAACTTTACAAGGCTCTTCTTTCAGGAATATTCCAAAAATTATGTGTCAATTGCTGAAAATCAGAATGTTAAAGTGCCATTGACCGGGATCCTTAATGGGGCCCTAAGTATGGCTCGAGGGCCCTCGTGAGGGGCGGGGGGCCCTGAAATGGGGCCTCGCGTCAGCTCGGTTCGCTCTCCAGCTAAGGGCCAACGGACACGAGCCCTATGTATAGTACACGTGTATAACGACCGGTCCTTTTGACACTTCGAATATTTATGGAACGTCTGTATTATTTGCGTACACTTGGTGCAGCTTTGATGTACGTTAATTCTGATACAGATTACGAATAGTGGGACTACACACGATTGAACTTAAGTCGGTGTTGCCATATAATTTGATAGTAAATGTTTTTTTTTTTAATTTTTTTTTCATGATTTGCTGGCGTGAGCGCTATCACTCGTTAGTTTTTAGGTAACGTCGCCACGCCTTGCTGTGGCATTATGCTGAGTGAGGACCTATTTGGCGTCATGTATGCCTTTGTCTTTTTTTGATTGTTATGTGATTGTAATGTTTTTATGACGTTAAATAAATGTATTTTCTCTTTTCTTTCAATTTGTTTTTTTTCAACCGTATTAAAATAACGGGAGCTCATTAAATGTAACCAAACCACGGTCTCCATCTTGTAACAAATTGTCACGTTTTCAACTATCAACTTTCACAAAAATATCTGGCAACCTGTTGGGAATCGAGTTGTTACGAAGCCACGCGACTGATCACCATTATCATTGTCATCATCTTCCGATCACAACCGGCCATTGCTAGACCTCACCCAGAGATAGCTATAATAACCAGTCCCAATCCAAGGTTTATAAAAAAACTCGAGTGTAAAAAAACAGAATTTATGCTTATCTTTAAACTACGTATTACTAAATAACTAAACTCAACACGTATTCCTAAGCTAGTCCACAGAGTAACATTCGCGGCAAAGGCTGGCTAATCATTAACACCACCGCTGCAGCATTGTGCAAACGGCCATTTATATCGTTAACCGCCGACGTGCTCACTAATCTTTCAAAGCGGGCCTGAGAGGCCCTCGGCGCGCAGCGGACGGGTTGAGAACAGTACGCAAATACCAGAGATTTATCGTTTTTGTTGGGTATGGGATCATACTCAACCCGTGAGTTACACCTTTGGCCTCATCTGAACTAAGGCAGAATAGGTATTCTTCATGGATATCTTGTACTACAGACGAGAGCAAGACCAAATGTTTTTTAGATAAATTTTATCCTGAATAATAATCCTATCGATTAGTATAATAAAATAGCGAGTGTTTTTTTTATTTTAGTTGCAAGTCCCGGGCGAGGCAAGCGGGTTTTAGAAAAACAATGAATGCAGTTTTGTTTCTTTTTAAAAATAAAGGAATGTCTCCTGTCTGCCTCCTTTAAATAAAATGAGCCAAATTAAGGATTTAAGGCAGTTTCCCTCCAGGGCCCGACTTATTTTTCCACACTGTATATAAATAATAAAAAATAAATACCATGGGACGTTTGACAACAACTGACCTAGTCTAAAGCTTGTACTATAGCTATTGTTGTATCGATCAAATATTTATTTATCACCCTGTTCTAATAATGTATACTGTGCGAAGAGGCTCTCGAGTCAGCATGAGGATAGTGAATATGCATCTGACCCTCTTTCGCCGCCCCGAGTGCGAGAGAGACGCAGCACTGTTTCAGCTTACCAAGCATTTGCCGTGTTTTTTCCCGGCACTTCGCTTCTACAGGATGATCTCGTGTGATGGTGGAAAATAGAAGAAATAGTTTTTGAGCTCTTTTAACATTATAAAAAGCAATCTATGTATGAATGTATGTATGTTAACTGTTTATTGTACACTAACCTAACCATCAAAAAGGTGGAAAACCCCCGACTTTGTCACTTCAAAGTTTAATATCTCAAAAACTGCTGAACCGATTTTGATAAAACATGTCTAAAAACAATCTTTCAGTTAAAAAAACTCATTCAAATTTAAGACCCGTTTAAGAGCTACGATGCCACAGACAGACACACATAGCGGTCAAACTTATAACACCCCTCTTTTTGCGTCGGGACACAGACACTAAACAGACATTAAAGAATGAGTAGGTAATATTTGGAGACTTAATCGTGACTAATACATATATTTATAGAACGAAGATCACCGATATAGCCGCTTTAGCCATTCTATGAAATGAATATACCTAAATAATGAATTTTATTTGTAACCAAAATCAATGATACAAATTTCTTCAAAGTAAGTGTTCCATGTATTGATTATTCTATGAAACAATAATATGAGAAAAAAAATCTGTTAAACGAAACTCTATTTAAATGTTGTTGCGAAACAACGTACAACCCATTTTAACAGACTTATAATAGCCTTCCTATGTCCCATAAAAGGGTAATAAAATTAGCAATAACCTATATATAAGTATTTCCTTTCATAAGTCAGGTCACACAATCTCCGATCCATTTTTAATTAAACCGCAGCACTATGCAGCGTGGTAGGTAATAAATTGGATCGTAAAAGCCTTTGGTTCATATTTAACCTTACCGGGTATTCGAACAACGAACCTTACAACAGCTTGGTTACTAGTATGTATGCATGTAAACTCTTTTTTGTACAAAAGAAAAGAAACAAAATACAATTGACAAACTTTGAGCGGATGAGAGGAGGAATCAGTCCATAGACCGACAAAGACTGAGTTTAAAAGTCAAACATAGTGGAAACTAGAATACAATGCTTTAAATACCTACCTTGTCATAAACTGATAGTAATAAACTACTACATACAAATAAATAAATAAACTACTGTACATATATAAACAAGCATAATACATTCATGCGTGAATGGGAACGTTGGAGAGGAAGGCCTAGACGAACGTACCACGATCAAATCGGGGACGTTCTGAAGAAAGGTCGGGTCAGGAGTACTCTAAACCGACGTGCATGCATTAAAAGATTGATGAATGTAGAGGAAGCGAGAGTTGTCTGCCAGAATCGTAGCAAGTGGAAGGATGTAGTCTCTGCCTACCCCGTTGGGAAAGAGGCGTGATTTTATGCATGTATGTATGTATAATACATTCATATACAGTACATGAGTATACAAAAAAATAAAGGAAAGTTCTCAAACATTTCATTAAGAAGAAAGTGTGAGCTACATCTTTCTCAAGCCTTCCCTGAAAGATCCCATGATGCGCGATGGTAGATTGCCTGATGGAGGTTAAAAAGTTAATGCATTACCTATTATTGCCCAGCAATTATTTTCGAAATTCAATCCTGTATTATCTTTAACCTACATAAGCTGTGACAGTGTAGGCGTGAATATCGTCCCACGTAAAATGATAGCTTAATATGAAATTATGATGCTCTGTACATCTGTTAGACTTAATGGTTTAATCTCGAAACGTGAATTAATTACACTTGCAAAGGCCAAGAGAGACATTATATCTTACGTGACAAAGACGACCAGATGGCCTAGTGGTTAGAGAACCTGACTACGAAGCTTGAGGTCCCGGGTTTGATTCCCGTGTCGGGGCAGATATTTGTATGAAAAATACGAATGTTTGTTCTCGGGTCTTGGGTGTTTAATTATGTATCTATCTAAATAATTATATTTATCCGTTGCTTAGTACCCATAACACAAGCTTTGCTAAGCTTACTTTGGGACTAGGTTAATTGGTGTTAATTGTCCCGTTATATTATTTATTTATTTAAAGACATGAGACGAATTTGATTAGCTTTGTAACTTCAATCGTTTGATCTTTAAGGTTTACCAGTACACCATATCATGCCATGACCGTCATAGGATCGTGCCAGGAACGAAATGTTAAGCGCAATACATGACAAGCGACGGCGACGGTTAGGAAACGTGCTAGTGGGCATCGTCTCATACTTTTCATCACACTTGCTCGTAAACTATGTCGTAACATGCAGGCTACCTTGGTTGCAACCCCCCAAATAAAACCCTCGACCTTAATGTGCTTGTCATGAAACCCGTGGTCGGTAAGTGAGTCATTGCCCTTATTAATTTTCATGCCATGAAGCCCAAGGTCGGTAAATGAGTTTGTTACTGCATGGCGTGCTGCTGCTCCGTGCGCGCGCTGCACACGTACGCCATGCACATGCTGCAGAGCGCTGCTAAGAGCGAAGCCAGCGGTATCGGCAATTTTTTGAAAAAATATTAGTTTTTCTTTTACAAATATACAACTTACTCGCAAATGTGATGAAAAACATTGTATGTCGCACGGGCGATACTAGAATTACGAACCCCCTCAGTCTTCGACTTCGGGCTACTAATAAAAAAACAAATTCAATACAAAGAATATATTTTTGCCTGCCACCACAGAATATCAACACGGGGCGCCGTGCGACGACAAGAGGACGCTTTGCTCGTCAGTTGCAAATAAAGTGTTTTGTTGTACTTAAAGTTAAAAATTGGAAGTTTAAATGATATAATTGTTCGAGGGAAGTAAACTTTCCATTCAAGAATGAAGAAATATCCACGATACAACTTATATGTGAAGTGAATTCCTTAAAAAACTAAGTCCAAACAATCAATTTTTTGAATCGCCACCGCCGAGTGCTAATTACCCTACGCAATCACGGCTTGCCGCTTGTGCAATTTTGGACATTATTCGTATTGACTTAGAGTCGGTCTGTAAATTATCCTACCATGGCCGTGCTGTGTAAAAAATGCGGTGTTGTTTTCGTGGGTGATGGCGATGTAAATTGCTCCCATTTATTATCGCATCAACACATATTATAACGATGGACTTCCCGGTCGATTTTTCCAATATTAATGAAAACATTTCCGAGCAAGTTAGAGAAAATATCATTAACAATGTAACCGTAACAATACGCACCGTGATAATAAATGGCTCTGTAAATAATCGCTTAAAGTATAGCGACAATGATTTTAGTGCCAGCAATACGCCGTAAAGGCTAAGTGCGTGAGCTTTATGAAAGCATAACGCTGTGCGGTTACGACATACTGGAAGACAGACGGACTGGTAAATAGACGAGCGTCTTCTTATTAATATTCTGCTTGTTTAAACAAGCACGTGCCTATAATTATTAGGAAATGCCTATTGTGCATGGGCACAATTCACACCGTGTTATTTTTGATTTCCGTTAACTTTAAGGGAGCATTCAACAGGTCTAATGAAGCTAATTTTTCTAAGACAGCATAATAATGACCTAATTGAGTTCAGTAAACTAGTGTAAAGGTTTTCAATTTACGATGTTTTTATACATTCCGTAACTAAAATGTTTTTAATTCACGCATATTTACCAGGAGAAGGGAAAAAACTTTTTTATTTCTCTCGCACTGTAACACTTGGTTTAATCTCAACAGAACCTTCTTGACCAGCTCATAATGCAGAAAATATTTGTATTATAACTTTAGCCTAAATACCGCATAAAAAGGTTTTTTTTTTAATTGCCCCGTTTTATGTATTATAGAAACGCTTAATTTACCTGTCTTCGCGCCGCGCAGCTCTGCGTGTCAAATTTTGTCCGAACGGCTTGGATTTGCAGTGAATGGACAGGACGTGCATTTATTTGACGAGTATACTACTTTAATTTTACTTAATTTAGGCCAGGCTTCAAAAAAAGTGTGTAAAAAATGTTTACTGAAACAGCGCACCGTATATTTCCAGACTAAGTAAAGCCACTGGACATAAAACGCGTTCATCGCGATAAACTAGCGATATAATGGTTCCAAGTGGACACTTAATACTTCCTTGCATACTGAGCGATGATAAAAACCAAGAATATTTTACGTGAGCTGTATAAATTGTTTTATTCTGCTATGAAAGTGTTAGGAAATTGCTACATTGTATAAGGTCGTTTACTCGCGTAACAGAGTTTAACGCGTCTATTATGCAACGGTGAGGTTTATAAAATCCGTCCTCTGTATGGCACAGCCTATGGGAATGGTACAATCCAGTCCATTGATGTGTAACGTCAAAACAAATCTACAATCAAACTCCTGAAACTTTAAGAAATATACAGGATTTAACAAGTTTTCAAGGCGTTTATAAAAATACTACCTAAAAAGTTTAAGACATATACTAGGATTTAACAAGTAAAGGCGTTTATAAAATTATACTAGGAAAATGATTTAGCACATACAAGTACATTATAATCTCTTAAAATTAAAAGATAAAAATAAATAAAACGAAAACAGATTATTCAAAGGAATCCCCTTAGGCAAGGTTATGAAGATGTTGGTAGCGTTCCCTCTCTCAATAGGTGAGCTAATTCTCTCTACTAATCACTTTCTTAATTCCATATATAATTTAAATGATTGTTAGTAAACATTTTTCATAATGTCAGTCGACACAGAGTTCCCAGGAAACAGATAGATAGATAGATAAAAACTTTATTTTTTCACAACACATGCACACACAGATACAAACAAGTGAAAAGAAAAACACAAAGCAGGCAGTAGGGGGCAGGGGTTTCCGCGTTGACTGACCAGACTCGAAACGAAACGTCAAGACTCGAAACGTCAGTCGTTTTTACCAGGCGCGAAGAAATCTCTGGTGATTATAATTTTAATATTAGCATGCATACAAGTAGCCAAAAAAGGAAACGTAGAGGTAAAGAAAAGTGTAAAACTTTAAGTATACTGTTCCCATCATCCACATCATCAGCTTGCCCCCACTCCCTCTAAACGATCAGCTAGCGACCGAATTAATTATAAAAAAATAATAAAAATTAAAAAAATATATAATATTTAATCACCATCATCAGCATTTAGCAGTCCACTGCTGGACGTAGGCCTCCCCCAACGAGCGCCATTGCGGCCTGTGCTCGGCTCGACACATCCAGCTTCTACCAGCAGCCTTTCGCAGATCATCACTCCCCCAGCCGAAGGGCGCCCTACACTACGTTTTCCGGGACGCGGTCTCCACTCAAGAACTCGTTTACTCCAATCACAAACTACTCTACGTTTTCCGACACAGGTCTCCACTCAAGAACTTGCTTACCACTCTTTATTTCGCACCTAAACCTGTGCCTATACCCATTGCAACAACGACGCAAAAGGTTGTTTTTCAAAAAATGACTTAATGATGCGAAACGTTGCGATGGTGTGGTCAACGAAATGGGGTGGTCCACTTCACGAGCATCGAATCTTAGTTCAGTTAGGTTTGCAACTGAAAACTACCTACTGGGCTTACCTAGACTCATTTTTTATTTATCCGATTCTTGATTAAAGGGATTAAGAATTCATTGATTGATGTTTCTACTACCAATAAAATAAACATTACACCTATGGACATAATCATACGCAAAAAAAGGTAGGTATTCTGGTTTTATTCAAAGAATCGCATCCAAGTTTAGCATGTGGGGCGGAGGCTTATGAAGACAATTAAACAACACAAGTGTTGTGTTAAGACTGAATGTATTAAACCTTACTAATATAAATATCATGGGACACTTGACACCAATTGACCTAGTCCCAAACTAAGCAAAGCTTGTACTATGGATACTAGGCAACGGATAAACTTACTTATATAGATAAATACATATACATATTAAACACCCACGACCCGAGAACAAACATTCGTATTATTCATACAAAATAAATATTTATTCCGGCCGGGAACCGAAACCGGAACCTCAAGCTTCGTAGTCAGGTTCTCTAACCACTTGGCCATCCGGTCGTCAAAACCCATTGCAATTGCGCAGATTCATAGCCCTTATAAAACACGTCCATAACTCGTAATGCAACCACACCTTTATAGGACTATTGCGTGCTAATACGCTCTACACTGTAATCGGGGGATTTACACTGCCATGCTATGTAACACGCGTGTTACAATTAAACAAGCGTTTGCGGCAGCTGGGGCCAGATGTGTACGGATGTGTAGCTATAATTTTGCTTCTTATATGACTTTTATGTGGCTTAAACATCTGGGTTTTGGGAATATTGTAAATTAACAAGACATTAAAAACACCATTCAATTTTCTTCTTTTTTTAGGGTTCGGAGTCAATTTCTATCTTTATTAAATTTAGGCTGTAACAAGCACTTGAATGGCAAAAAGATAATTTTCTATGCCTGTGGTTTTTTCGATTTATGTAAAAATGCTTTATTAGTCTGTAATTCTCGTGCAAAGTTGACATCTCTTTTTTGTCGACTTTTGAGCTCCTATAATTCTGATATTGAACATTTATATGAAAATCTGAAAACCACAGGCATAGATAATTACGTCTAGTCCATACTTACAAAATTTAATCTATATCTGTTGCCTAGTTTTCAAATGAGACCGGGACTACGTTTGTATGGAGAATGACACGAAGAGACTTCTCTTAAACATATAAATCTCAAATTCAGAATGATAATAGACACAAAAATACTGCAAATCAACAACTATTAAAACTTTACCTTACTCCACATTTTTCAAAACAGTGCCGGAATATCGTAATCTGTTCAAATAATTTCAGCGCCATAATTTCCTAGACAGCAACTACTTAAGTAAAAGGAAACAGAATGTCACAATTAAAGGTGTGCTTCCATAAAAACGAAACGGAGAACAGACGTGCAGAAGTGACCAATCAATTCACTTCATTTCAATCAGCTCGTTTATTGCCTGTCGTATTGCATGTCGTATATTCCCTGACGTTTCTGGCGCGCGCGTTCGCAATCAAATGACAGTTTTTGCATGCGAAATCTTTCATTTCACTGTGATCGCCAGCGTCAGAAACGTTAGGCAATATGGCCTCTGAGGCCTTATCGTCTAACGCGCGGGCTCTTGCCTTCACTTTCACCATCTCTTTCTTTCACCATCTTACACCGTTAGAGAGAAAGATATAATAAATGCGATACCAAGCGTCCGCGCGTCAGACAATACGGGCTCGTTCCGTGAATCTTAATTACGCGCTACACTCGTAACCGCTTTTTCCGCTTATAGAGCTCATGGAGTTCTGTTTCTTAACCTTCGATACAAAACCTGAAAAATACAACATGATGCTTACTTTAACGGCATTATTTCATACGGCCTTATTTTATGGGGATCTGCTGCAGACATTGAGTCAATTTTTATCTTACAAAAGAGAGCAATTAGAGCAATTTATAATTTGAAGACGCGTGAATCTTTAAGATCTTTTTTTAAGGAAACAGATATCCTAACCCTGCCGTCGCTTTATGTTTTTGAAATAATCATGTATGTTAGGAAGAACATATGTGATTTTCCCACTAACGTCGATAAGCCAAAGGCTACTAGAAACACAGGGAAGCTTAAAGTTCCATCTTACAGACTGGCTAAAACCAAAAAGTCTTTTCTGGGAAATTGCATACGTTTTTATAATAAAATTCCAAAAAATATTATAAATGAAACGGATACAAAATTCAGATCTATTGTCAAGAAGACATTAATATCAAAGGCGTATTATAAAGTTAATGATTATATCATGGACAGGGATATTTGGAAATAATTCCGATCCGCATTAGCGATCCCTTCAAATAGCGAACCTACTGTGTTAAAAATAAAACTGTGTTAAAAATAAAGTTGTGTTAAATACTTGTGATGTATACATGTCATTTAATAATATTGTAAATCTGTTTTAAAATATATATATATACCTCGTTGAGTTTCTTGCCGGATTCTTCTCAGCAGAGGTTTTTCCGAACCGGTGGTAGATTTTTTTTGACATTCATAAGTGCTTGTTGTAGCCTAAATTGAATAAAGATATTTTGACTTTGACTTTGACTTTGATGACACATACACAATTTGAACTAGTGCGGCGATTATTCAATCTCAGCTACACAGTCAGCCTTTATGAAAACCCACCCTTAGCCAGAACTCATCTGGCCAAGCTCAGGTGCACCTATTTAATCTCGAACGTCAGTACAGTCAGCCCGATATTAACTCTTCATCAATTTGCCGGACAGTCGGCTTCGGTGACCGTCATTCTGGCAATTACGGGATTATGACAAAGTGTAGGCTTTGTATATTTGAAAGTTTCAGTTTGGTGTATAATAATAATATTCTATCTCTTCTCTTCTTCGTATACGAGTAGCTAAGATAAAAATTTAACTAAAAACCATTTACACTGGAAATATGCGCTTTTTAATTTTACAGATTAAAATCTAATGAAAAGCTAAAGTTCTTGTAGTAAAGTTCTCACAAAAAACACCCATAAAGTATGAATTCTCGTTGATCACACAATAAAGTTCGAGTTTTAACCTACTTTAAAAACCCTATGTCATGTCACGAGTCTCGTCTACATTTATTTATTTTTACAAGTTCAATGAAACACCAAAATTCGTGCAATAAATTTAGTTAATTTTGAATGAAGAATGAATGAATGGTGATTTTATTTGCATCACATTAGAGGGTTATCCGTAAAATGGAATGGAAAATGCAGTCAGGTCCTTCATTCAATTGGGAGAACAAATTTTATTCGTCTAGACTTCAGACACATTTGTAAACTGCTACACCAAAATATCATAAAGTAAGAGAACAATTTTTCTAAACAAACTGGTAGCTTTTGGTATATTTTTGACGCTTTATTTTTAAAACAACACTTTTCACGATTAACTATATATTTCATAGTTTAAGTTTCTTTTGTTTTTTAGAAATATTGGTGCAAATTTTCGTTAGACCTAAATATCCTCCCTCTCTGATAGCTTACCGTTGCCGTTGGCTGGAAAATCAATTGGAACACTTAGTCGTCTCTAACTATTATACCGTATCCCCTACCCTACCGTATTGTCTACCCTGAATGTATGTGTAACATATACAGGTGGTACCACAGCATTTGCAGGTGGTAGGACCTTGTGCAAGGTCCGCCCGGATTGCTACCACCATCTTGCTCGCTAATCCTGCCGTGAAGCAGCAGTGCTTGCATTGTTGTGTTTCGGCGTGGAGAGTAAGACAGCCGGTGAAATTACTGGCACGTGAGGTATCCCATCTTAGGCCTCTAGGTTGGCAACGCGTTTGCAATACCCCTGGTGTTGCAGATGTTTATGGGCGGTGGTGACCTCTTACCATCAGGAGACCCACTTGCTCGTTTGCCTTCCAGTCGTATAAAAAAAAAAAAAATTTGTACTGATTTGTGGTGTGCAATAAAGAATATTTGTGTTTGTATTTGTATCATACCATGACCGTAACAGGTATGAGTCAGGCAAAACAAATGTATTGAAAAGCATGACACTATGGCCATTGCCCACTAGCACGTTTCTTAACCAACCGTCGCCGTCGCGTGCCATGCACGGAGCGTCAAAAACGGCGCCGATATATAAGAAAAAAAGAAAGAAAAATGATTTATTAACGGTCCCAACAGTACCACCACCAAACACAAAAAACAATAATATATACTATACAAGCAAAATCACAATAAATTGTATGGTGATGACACCAATTGTCATCGAAAAAGGGTCTCCACTCAGCATGTGTTGCTACACAGTGGGTGCAGCAACGCTGATTTTCTGCATATAGGCTTTTTTTGGGTATGACACGCCGTTGGAAAGTGGTTGTCTGTGTCGCGTTCGCGTTACATTCCTTGCCTGTTACGTTCCTATTACGGTCACGGTATGATACGGTACAGTGGGACCTTAACTGCGTATGGCCTAAAATGCACTTGGCGGGTTTTTTTTTGTATTGAAATAACTCAAAACTAATTAACCGACTTTGTAAATTCGTTTAATCCCGTGATTCTTTATCCCGCGGTAGCAATTATCCGGGATAAATGTGAACTTAGGTTATAAAATATCTGTAGCCCAAATTTTATTCAAAAGCGTGATTGAGTAACAAAAACATTCAAACATTTTCATAAAAAGTTTTTTTTTTGTAATAATACCATAAGCTCAGGGTACTTTGGCCCTGAAGGGTAACTTCTTGTGGGATTAACTCAGTCCTGGTTTTATTATTGCTTTGAGAATATGATTCTTTGCCACGTGGTTGGTGTTAATTTGATCGATAATGTTTTTATGTTTTGTTTTTACGTATTATTTTACGTGTTTATGTGGTTTTCATATGGGCCAGAGTAACCCGCCAATGGTTCAAAGTAACCCGACCTTTCAGTAAGTAGTAGGTTTGAATTATCTTTACGATCTAACTCTACTGGACTTAAAATTAACACGTTATTTAAGAAAAATAAAGTGGCAAAAGTTAGTACAAATGTTTTTAGATAAACGTGATTCGGATTGTGCTTACTTAAGAATTTTTAATGTTTAAGAATTCTTATCTTTATCTAAAACAGATAAGGGTTATAATTACATTAAAGTTATCTTTGCAATAATAAGAATAAGGGTCGTCGGTTTGACTAAACAACTCAGTAAAGGATTTTCATGTAAATGATTCAAAATGTAGGTAGTTACCTTTTTCACGCCGTAAAGTTCAAACATCGACAATGTTTTTGATACTGAAAACATGTATCAAACACATTTACAACATAGAGAAAATCTTGAAAAACCTTTTTTTTATACGACTGGATGGCAAACGAGCAAATGGGTCTCCTGATGGTAAGAGATCACAAACCTGGTGTTAAATTGCGTTAACCAATCATTTTCTGAAACATATTCCGATTTATTTTAGGACAAGCTTTTGACACTCTTTCTAATAATCTAAACTGAAACGAACTTGAAAGATGTCTGATAGAAGCACACGCCACGGCACGGTGCTCCTAGAGGAAGTACTACGAATAAGTTCGAAACATGTCCAGCTAGACTTGTTTTAAGACGTTAGTTATCCGTTTTATTTCACTACTAGCCGCCATCTCGCGGGAAGTATGCAATTTACCGGGATAAAAACTATCCTACTCGTCCCCGGGACTCAAACTATCTGTATACCGAATTTTATCTAAATCGATTCAGCGGTTTAGACGTGAAGAGGTAACAAAAAAAACAAACAAACAAATAAACTTTTGTATTTATAAAATTAGTATGGGACGACTGAGTCTCACGTTACTTTTATGTTCAAGGTAAAACTCAATTGAATCTTATACGTAAAACTCAGTTTTCATTACAAATTGACTTTTTAACCCTCGACACTAAAAGAGGGATGTTATAAATTTGACCGCTATGTGTGTCTGTCTGTGGCACCGTAGCTCTTAAACGGGTGGACCGATTTGAATGCGGTTTGGTTTTCTAGCGATGGTTCTAAAACAGTTTTATCAAAATCGGTTCAGCCGTTTTTGCGAAATTGAACTTTGAAGTGACAAAGTTTAGGGTTTTCCAGCTTTATATTGGTTAGGTTATCCTCTAGTAATATGAAGGCTGCTGCATAAATTATAAGAAAGGATTAATTCTCGCGCCGTCGCATTTAGAACGGTTAATTGCTTGTCGCATACCCTCCTCGCATTAAGGCGCAGTAATTATAATTATTATTTAAATTAATCACTAGCGAAGAATTCGCTTATGAAACTATTTGTTAAATATCATAAACGAGTAGTCTACTCGTGACCAAGGCCACTGTAATGTGGTAAAAACGTCGAGGTAAATATTCTCGTGTGTTTAGTGTGATAAGTCCCGCCTATAATATTAAACTATGAGTGAAAATCACGACAGTTTACAATACAATACAATACAAATATTCTTTATTGATCACCAAAAGCAGTACAGACATTACAAAAATAAATAATAAATCAGGTAGACAATAGGCGGTCTTATCGCTAAAAAGCGATCTCTTCCAGACAACCAATTTCTGAGAACTTAATAAATATGAACAGACTAATGTAGGTGGCAGAGATAACAGACAGGAGAAACGTAGAATTAATAGACAATAAATATTAAAAACAATACAAAAATATAATATAAATTGTATAAATAAACATATACATCAAATATAATACCTATAAACTACAAATATTCTTAATACAAAATATTAAAAGGCCGCATGTGAGAAAAGGAATTTAAACAGAAAGTTAAAGAAACAATATAAACAAAAAACAAAAAGAATAGAAAAGGATCAAAAACTGGGGATTAATAAGTTAGTGACAAATAGTGAGCCTTTAGGAGGTTTTTAAAAATGGGAAGGGATTTGAAAATACTAACTGAAATATAGATCAGAAATAGCACAGAAAAACCAGAAAAATAAGACTATCACTGGGAATCGAACACAGGTCCTCGGTATTCCGTACCGCGTGCTATACCGCTACACCACTGATGGTCAACGGTACAGACACGAATTTCCCCTATGCACCACATAACTCAGCTTGTTTGTTTCTTATTTTAGCCGCTTAAGCAGTGACGCTAGCTACATCTATACCGTAGCCCTCATCGAGAAACTTTTTTCGGCACTCCATTGGAACTAACCGCTCACCCGGACAAGAGATGTCGTTACTAAGCAATCAAATTAAGATTGTTTTTTTGGAATCTTTTTGTATTTTTTATTTCAATTACAAATTTTTACTTTTACGATTACAACTTTTACTTTTTTTTTTCAATTTAGGTTTTACGGGATGACCGTAAAAGTAAAAATTTGGAATTGAAATAAAAAATGCAAAAAGATTCCAAAAAACCAATCTTAATGGGAAGGGATTTGTTTAAAACAAATTGTTTTTGTTGTTGTTTTGTGGGTTTTTGTTTAAAACATTGTCCGTCCCTAGTACTTAATTATCTCTATTCTCCGGTCTGGTCGTACGTGCAGCATGCGATGACGGCCCGGTCCCAACGGGAAACCAGCGCTGGCTCTCGAGCTGGCATTTTGCGGAGGTATTAGGTTTCGTGATAGATACTAACATAACACTGTTCTCCTGTCTGTCTGCCGTTTCTGTAATAAAATGTAAGTCACAGTCACTAAAAACTGTTTTTTCTTTCTTTCTTTTTAGAGTTCCGTACCAAAAGGGTAAAAACGGAAACCCTATTTACTAAGACTTCGCTGTCCGTCCGTCTGTCCGTCTATGCGTCTGTCACCAGGCTGTATCTCAGGAACCGTGATAGTTAGACAGTTGAAAATTTAACAGATTATATAAAATATAACTGTGCGCCTTATCCTAAAAATAGTTACACTGATGTTTGTAAAGTACAGGAATGCCAAGTCTATTGTTTCCTGAACCTCTTAAGCTCTAAGCAATATAATTTGAAAGTTATAAAAATATATTCCAAAAAAGTGCCTTTTTTTTATTCGACTGGTTGGCAAACGAGCAAGTAGGTCTCCTGATGGTAAGAGATCACCACCGCCCAAAAACATCTGCAACACCAGGGGTATTGTAGATGCGTTGCCAACCTAGAGGCCTAAGATGGGATACCTCAAGTGCCAGTAATTTCACCGGCTGTCTTACTCTCCACGCCGAAACACAACAGTGCCAGCACTGCTGCTTCACGGCAGGATTAGCGAGCAAGATGGTGATGGTGGTGCCTTTGGTAGGCAGGAGGTTATTTTCTTTTCATACTGAATTTAACCAAAATAGCTACTTATTGCTTGATTGTGTACATAGCAAACATTTTTACGAACTTCCTCATTTCTGATATTACTGGCTGTTATCCGCGACTTCGTTTATTACGCGTCCTCCGTAACAACTTCCCATAATGAATCTATTGTATCAGTATCCGTATTGACACGTTTCGAACTCAACCAGTGCTCATCTTCAGAGTGACACAACCGTACACCATGCTACCAGTTGTTAGACTCCAGTTGTTGTCTGGTCAGTGTAGTGTGGTGGTGGTGATAGATGGGTTTGTGTGATTTGTGTGTGTTCTTACAGTGTGGAGGTGGAGGAACTGCATGAACACGCATATTTTGCATAAGCTTAGCTATCGTAAGGTCGCGGGTGAGCAAGGAAATTATTTTAGTTCATTGATATGGACCTCCGCAAAGTAACGCCTGATTCAATAAATTACCTATCTAAAATTTGATGGCATTGGATTCAGTAGTTAAGGCGTGAAAGCGGAACAAACAAACAAACTTACCTACTTTTGAATTTATAATAAGTAAGGACAAGCATAGTAGCTTTATTTAAAACTAATTGCATCCCGCGCCTTCGTCTGCAAAATTTTATTTTATTGCTATTCCGTGGGAACTATACAATCTTTCGGGATAAAAAGTATTTAATGTTGCTAGGTTATAACTACAAGTGTACCAAATCTCCACCAAATCCGCTGAGCCTCTTTTGAACAATGGGATAGCGAATAATATGTGTATGATCCTTGGTTGAGCATCGGTCCGGGTATAGCTTTGGGGTTTAAGTTTTGTTCACAGAGCCTGTTGCGAATATTAATTTGTTCAGATATGATCTAACGACCTGACCTGACGAAACCTGTGCTGTGGATGTGGTCCACAGATTACTAATATGATGTGGTCATTCTAAATAAAATTGTGGGTTGCTAATAATAATAAATGATTACTGTCACCAAAAATTGTAATATAAATCAAGCAATTGTCAGAAAACAAAAAAAAGTTAATTCGAACATTCACCCTCTCACTCGGACGTTCTCTTACGCTTTCCACTCGTCCTATATTAAGGCTCCCAAGCCAATTGTGTGTGATTAATATTTTTTACTTTGTTTGTACTGTTTTTTATTTTCCTTTTTATAGTTATTGTAAAAACCTCATCTAAGAATGAAAATAAATAAAGAGAATAAATGATTACTGTCACTAACAATTGTAATATAAATCAAGTAAAAATGACAGAAAGCAAACAAAATTAATGCGAACATACATCCTCTTACTCAGACGTCCTCTTACGCTTTCCACTCATCCTACATTAAGGATCCCAAGTCAATTGTGTGAGATTGCTGCGCAAAGGCCCCCCGGCTTTCTTAATCTCAGCTTACTACAGCTTACTGCAACATGCGAAAGTCCTAAAACATGAAAGAAAAAAAGAAAAAAAAATCACCACGAGCTTTACTGTGAAGGAAAACATCGTGAGGAAACCTGCACAAACCAGCGAAGCAATTCAATGGTGTGTGTGAAATTCCCAATCCGCACTGGGCCCGCGTGGGAACTACGGCCCAAGCCCTCTCATTCTGAGAGGAATCCTGTGCCCAGCAGTGGGACATTATAGGCTGGGATGATTGATGATTTATTAGAATATTTTTTTAATGTACTCAAAAAATTTAGTTCCACTAAAGTATTGTTAAATTAAAATCTGCGCCATAAACCCTATTTAAACATTGTAGTGTTTGCTTGTGAAATACGTCAGTATCGCTTATTGGCTAAAAACAGACAGACGAATCAAATAAACAGTGCAGAACAAACTTACCTTGGTTTAAGTAAAAATAATTACAGATTTACACAGCTGGCAACATTATTTAAATCAAAGGGAAGCGAGTAAAATTTTCTGCTTCAAACTTTACCAAGTATTTTAGAAACAAAGTATATTACTGATATTATATCATATTAATGTTATATAAGAAGTTATTACGTATTATAAGCGGTATACCTTATGTATGTTATTTAATATGAAAGTATATAAAACAACTGTTATACTAAATCGAACGTTATACTTAATGAAATTATAGTTTTTCATGTTATACATAATGTAATATATAATGAACGTTTATAATATGAAATTATATCTAACGTTTTTATATAACTTGGGACGCACCCCTTTGAAATTTTTATAGCCGTATTGTTTTTCTAAATATTTTTTATAGTTTTTGTTTTCACTGTTTATATATGTCAGCCTATTTTTGTGTGTGTTTTGTCGTACGTTAATGTAGTTCTGAATTATTAAATAGTAAATCATAAAACGGAAACTTTTCAGTTATTTCTGTCCGTAATACAGAGTACGTTAAAAGCGCGCTACAAAACTTATTTTTAACCAATTTTATTTACCTATAAGCATCCCCTTAACCACTGCGACAGTGCATATAAACAGGTCCAGACGAGCCGCAGAACTACCCTTAATTAAGAGCCGGTTTACGACCTTTTAGTTACAACCTCAATACGACTGGTGCCGTTTAGTTGGCTCACAGCGACGGAGATATCGTAACTTGTGGGACAGTTTGCACATACAGTCATAGAAACAGAATTCTGCATCATGTTGGAACCTTTGTCCTACTAATTTCATGTTGATATTCCATTCATCTTCCAAGGAAATCATAGTATAACTATCTCACTCTCACTATTTTTAATCATATTTTTTTGTAGTTAGATGAAGTTATTAATATTGCTTTTTTTATTATTATGGGAGAGTGGCAAACTAGCAAGGGGAAGGGCATGCCGGCGTGTAGAACATGGGTTACCTGAATCGTGTCGATAGATTTGGATTGATGCAGATAAACGACCCCACTTGAGATTATCTTAAAAACATTCTTGTATAAGTAAACATTTAATTAATTGTTATTAAAATCAGTACAAATTAACCCGACAAAGGTTTTACTCGTCAACCACAATGCCCCTAAAGTAATTTAAGGTTTTAAGATTTATCAAAGGTATTTAATTCGAAAATACTAAATAGCCAGTACATTCCTTGGCGCCTTGCCCAAGATACTGTCGCCCTCACGCTCCTCAAATTGGGTTTGACAGGGATTGATCTGGCCAGCACCGCCGTCCGACGCGACGTTATGATAGTTTAAAGGCACATTTCGCTCGCAATAAATAATGCACGGTTAATGTCCTTTTTATAGGCTCGGTAATAAAACACTTTTGCTAGTTTGATTTTATTAATTGAATTGGACATTCCGCTTTTGGAGTACGCGCTCATAAAAATATGTACGTAGTGGAAAATAAAAATATCGGCCAAGTGCAATTCAGACTTGTGCGCCGAGAGTTCCGTACAATTTTTTAGGGATATATATATAGGATATTATGAATGTACAGTGTTAGCAAGCTCCTGTCATTCACCAGAGCTTCTGACATAGACAGATAGAAATAAAAACTTTATATTGATAGAGCTTCACCTTCATAATGCCTACTTGTATGTTGTTCCAAAATTAATGAAAGATTGACACGTAATCAGAAAACCGTGCCAACAAATTGGTAAAATTGAAACGGAAAATTCGTACACAACAAATATACGTTCACATCGAGTTCTATACATTTCACAATCGACCTCGCAAAAGCCTATGATTTCCCAAAAGCGAAATGATTTCGTATAAAATATATTAATAAGAATGTGGAGCGTGACAAAATAAATCGCTATTATTGCGTCGCCTGCGTCGGACACCGGTATTCAGGGGGTCCATTAAAAGCACATTAACTCCCATTGGTTCGCATTATTTTGGGATCGGGAGCGATCAATGTGCAGAAATTTCCGTACAGACTGCCGACGCTTTGAACAGTCTAAGAGTTACGTTATTTTCACCTTTCTCGCTCAATAAGGCTTTCTTTGTCTTTCGGAATCTTCATCAAAAAGCACTTTTTAATGTTTTTGAAATTTCAAACCAGATGATTAAGATGAACTATGATATTCCTAACTTTTTAACTGAAATACACTTTCGGAAACGAGTTTTCAAAGATCGCCCCCCAGGCCAGTCTGCTTAGCAACCATCTTAAAAGCTTATAGCTAGAAGAATTTTTGCAAGTTCGTAATTTGAAATTTAATGTTTTTTGATGTTCGTAGTGATAGACTTGCATTTTAACTGTCAAATCTAGCGATTGATAATAATTAATAATAATTATTACCTTTCCACAGCGATACCGCGATCTTAACTAGGTCGTCACTCCATCTTGTTGGAGGCCTACCGACAGCTCGTCTCCCGGTCCGCGGACGTCATTCGAGAACCTTCTGACCCCATCGGCCATGGTACTGCGAGCAATGTGCCCCGCCCACTGCCACTAAAGCTGCGGAGAGCAGTTGCGGCAAGACCGGTCTGAGTGGAGAGCCTTGGGGGAGGCCTATGTCCAGCAGTGAACGTCTTTCGGAAGACATGATGATGATGATTACCTTTCAAGTAGGTATATAAATTTTCGCGCTGTAGGTAGTTACGTGAAAACTTCTATTGTCGCTTGGCAGTAAAATCGTTAAGCGTCTCATGCTTTTAAACATTCGAAACGCTCAGGAGTCTGTTATTCAATCACTCGCTTCGCTCGAGGTTCAATCTTAGCATGCTTCGCTTGCTCAGAATAAAATTTATACGCACTGGCGCCATACAATAACTTTCCAGTCTTGCATAAAAATTAACTATTATTGTCATTATATGTAGTTAACGAGTAATTAGGTCATCTCTGGTCTTATTATTGTGTCTTAACTGGTGGGTGTGCGTGTCACGTCACGCAATGCATCTGTGCCGTTAGTGTAAGTTTTCGGTTACAAAATACGTCTCGATCGCGTTCGCGTTTAAATCTCAATTTGTATGCAAACAGGAACAGCGCCTCTAGCGGAACGTTTGCGATGTTCGTGTTTCCATACAAATTGAGATTTTAACGCGAACGCGATCGAGACGTATTTTGTAACCGAAAACTTACACTAAGGGCACTGGTGTGCATCGGCCTTATGGTTAGATGAACGTAGTTTAGCAAAAAGGATCCAAAGCACTGTCATGTTATTCTTAAAATTCGCTTTTATTCATACTGAAAGAAGATCCAAAATTAAAAAAAAAAAATTGTTGAGTTTGATCCTTTTTGCTAAACTACGTCCAGATATGAAACGTAAACGTGCCTGCACGGCTACGCATGCCGATTTTAAAATATTTATTGAATCAGGCGTTACTTTGTGGAGACGTTGCATAAATGTAGCTATCATAAGATCACGGGTGAGCAGAGTTATTGTTTTAGTTCATTGGTTTATGCGTGCAAAGTCGCGGATACAGTCTAGTTAATTATACAGGGTGTAACATTCACATCGGTCAGTATGGGAAAATCTGAAACTATAATACATTCGAAGATCCGTTCTTAGGAACCATGTCATTGATTTTAATAACAAGAAAAACTGCAACCATACATTTTCAAAAACTTGTACTTACTCAGCTCGGGAATCGAACCCGGATGTTTTGAAAATAAAACTTACGTTATTAAAGAATATGAAATACAATGCATTTTATTAATTCTAGATATCGTGCTTTCTAGTAACATTTATTGCTTATGACCTTCACTACCGATATCTAAATAGAAATAATGTACTTATGTTTTATTTTCCAAAACGACCGGGCTCGATTCCTGAACTGAGTAAAAGTTTTTTTTTGTAAATGTATGAATGCAGCTTTTCTTCTTATTAAAATCGATGACTGGTTCCTAAGAACAGATCTTCGTATGTCTTATAGTTTCAGACTTTCCCATACTGACCGATATGAATGTTACACCCTGTATATATTTTAACCCAGGCTTACTTCAATGATGATATTATTATTTTAAAATTTATGACAGTGGAAGCATTCTACACTTCCACTGAACGTAGATATAGTTTAGATACATACATCCCTGTATTTTTATTATTATTATTTTTTGTATTTTTTTTCTTTAACTTTATAATATAGTTTTTAAGTATTTTATTTGTAATTATATTATAATGAAAATATGACTTTCTGCCAATTTTCTTGCGGCGCATTCTTCTTGGCAATGATGGTCTTTCCGAAAGCGCTGGTAGTTTAAAAAATGACGTGTAAATGTGCCCATTGCGGCCTATTTACTGAATAAATCATTTGAATTTGAATTTGAATGATGTCATGTAGCAAAATAAATATTCAGTATGATACACTTAAAACATAAAAGTAACACATTTGACGCAAAAGGTGACGGTCTAAAAACTTTTCACCGCAAAAATCATATTCACGTACTTTAATACCCAAATTTCCATTCATGTCGACATCATTTCAGTGGCCTAACAAGACATCAAATGCACGACAAATTTGATTCGTGTCACTGCGAAATAGATTTTACGGGCACGGGTTTAAGGTTTATGCGAGAAGGACGAAGAACCAGATTTGCATAACAATTATCCCATTTTGTAGGCGTGAAGTGAGGTACCCGTGTCGGACACACCTGCGACACGATATTTTATATTCACACGAAAATCGGTTTTTGACGTTCAAATAGTTTTCTCGGGGGAGATATTTAGGTGATCGTGTGATTTAAAATTCTATTGCAGTAACAAGATTATTTGTCAAAGAATTTGTTGCAACTGACCTCTTAGGTCTCTTAGGCCTCTGGGTTGGCAACGCATCTGCAATCCCCCTGGTGTTGCAGGTGTCTATGGGCGGTGGTGATCTCTTATCATCAGGAGAACCACTTGCTCGTTTGCCATCCAGTCGAATAAAAAAAAAAGAAGAAAGTATATTCGGTAGGTCTCAAAATAGGACGTGAAATATGTTCATATTTCTGCTGCAAAATCCTCTAGGTGAAATCCGTCGCATGCGATGCGCGCAGTTAGCGCTGCTCATAGGGGAGACCGAGGAGGGCTGTGACAGAGGACAGTAGTGAGAACGTTGATTTTTGGTAACCTATTAACTGCTAGCAAGTTCGCAACAAGGCGCATTTCCTAGCTCGAGACTTGTACTATAAAAAAAACCGGCCAAGAGCGTGTCGGACACGCCCGAAATAGGGTTCCGTAGCCATTACGAAAAAAATAAGTAATATTTTTCTAAGGATTTCGTATTTTATCACTCATAAACTACTAATAATTCTCAAGCAAACTTAGCCGTTATAGTTTTCCTTGAAAGTTTGATATACTTACTACTGTCCTGAATTTTTTCAAAGTCGCTCGATTTTCATGAAAATTTGATAAAGTAGAATATTTCGCAAACAAATCACTGAATCGCAAAATCGTCTTAGCAAACCTCTAATGGTTTTAAAAGACCTATCCAACGATTTCTAGCATTGATAGGCCCTGAGCAAAGCCGCGGACGGACAGACAGACAGACAGTCATGGCGAAACTATAAGGGTTCCGTTTTTGCCATTTTGGCTCCGGAACCCTAAAAACGCGCGCTATTGCAAGCTCGCTAGCAGTTAATAAGTTCCAAAAAATCGACGCTATCACTACTAACTCTCCTCTGTCACAACGCTCCTCGGTCTCCCCTACTAGTTTTCAATAGGCATTCACCCGGTCCGTGCAAACCGCTTAGAGCTAGCATAGGCTGTCACCCTCACCAGTCATCATTACCAGTGATACAAAATTCACTACCTAAGTAACAAAAAACGAATTCAATAAAAGCTTGTAAAAACCTATAAAAACACTAAGTACCCAGCGAGTGCCACTAAAAATTAAAAACCGCTTGACTTGACCTCATAATAATATGTTAAACATTATATCCAAAGTTTGGACATATCAAGCTTTAAGAGATTTGACGAGGGTCGACCTAAACCTCTATTGAGGCTGGTCGGTTTTCTTTTCAACTTGACGCAGGCGTCGAGTCGGTTGAATTGCCTCGGCTTTTTAGGCATATTGTAAGGTTGATTATTATAAATTCATGCGTGGCTTCGGATAATATGTTATCCCATCAAAACATAAATGTGACATGAGAGCCAAGTTCAATATTATGATATGCCCTGATTGTTGACTTTAACGACAAAAGAAGTGAGATCTAAACGGGTGCCAAGTGCATGGGTCAGTCCTGAAATTTAATTATAACAGTATAAAATATTTTATAACAACTTAAAATATAATTTCTTCATCATCATCATCATCAGCCGCAAGACGTCCACTGCTGGACAAAGGCCTGCCCCTTAGAACGCCACAATGAACGACAACTCGCCACTTGCATCCACCGGTTTCCCGCTACTCTCACGATGTCGTGACGAAAACTTACAGCTTTAAAACTTGCGAAGGCTATAATATATTTCATATATGAAAACTAGCTAAGTCCGACCTTAGGCTTCAATATATTATACTAAGTTATAAGAAGAAATTATATTTTAAGTTGTCATAAAATATTATATTAAATAATTTCAGGACTGACCAATGAACTTGGCACCTTGGCGCTTGGCACCCATTTAGATCTCACTTCTTTTGTCGTTAAAGTCAACAATCAGGGCATTTATCATAATATTGAACTTGGCTCTCATTTCACATTTATGTTTTGATGGAAAATCATTACTTTTTTCACAGAAATTTAATTTAAAAAAATTTACTCTTTTCTGATTTATTCCTTTTTATTCACCCAACTACCTATCTGGATGCCAATTTTGAACTTTCTAGGTCATCTGGAACTGGGTTAGAATTTTGATCTATAGGTAAGTCTGTGATGAAAATGCCGATTTTTGGATGTTAATATCTAAATAACCGTTTGAGGTGTGTTTATGAAATTTGGAACACATAAGTATCTTACAAGTCTCAATAAATGAGCCGAATTTGGCATGTTTATGTGAAACAGTTTTTGAGTTGAGAGGGTCAAAAGTGGCTCCAAATGGTTCGGGTAAAATTACACACGATGCTGCTCGCCAGCTCTGTTAGCTTGAACTTGGCTTCACACGCTACTGCGTGTCTAGATTTTAATCGAGGGTAGACTTAGGAAGCCTTTTTTTTAAATAAACTGGCCAGCATTAAGGTTTTCTGACACTGTGGAATATCGCTCGATGGCGTTTATATGGAAAGCTCCGTTTGACAATTATAGTCTCCCTGCGATTTACTGACTGTCTTGAAATCACTTTAAACCTGCAAGAGAATTCGTGCAAGTTATATTTGATTGCAGCGCTTGATTGGCTACTTCAATCTCCTAAGGTTTACGCCTGAAAATGTAATGCAACATGTTCGATTTTTCTTGAAGATCTATACTGGACTTTAAATGCATTTGAAAGAAGAAGTTTTGAAGAAACTTTGAGAATCGCTCACTCTATAGCTGATTACGTTATATAGGTACGCATGCATTAATAAATAAATACATACACTGAGCAGCAAAAAATCTGGCCCTGAAATGTATACAAAAATGGGTAATTTTGTATGTAGGCCCACTCTTCATACAAAATGTTGTGCCACTGAGTATACATTATTATTTATACCTTACTATCGAAAGACGTATAGGTAACGAACAACACAAGCATTATTTCTTTTCGGAAATGCAAGGCAATCTTAATAATGTAAAAAAGAGCACGTCTCTATATTATGGTGAAATCCATCAAAAGTTTTATAAGGCGATACATTTTTTGATCGATTACAGTTCGCTATTGAAATTTGCGAAGTAATTTACATTATTATGGGAAGATCCTATCTTAAGTAATGTAATGCGAATTGGTTTTACTTGAAGAGCTCTAACAGATACCCATGTTTCCGAGATTCCCGAAGTAAATATATAAATAACTATACAAAACTTGTTCATTGAAAGTTATAAGATATTAAAATTAAAATACTTACCTATATGACTCTTCAACCGCTGCCTTGTTGCCCTGCTGTGAACCGCAACAGTTGTTCGGCGAATGTTATGTTTACTAACTTTGACACTCTATTTATACTAACAGAAACTACATTTATACTGACATCTATTGCAACATAAAATTAACGAAACCAAAAACTTCACCATGTACAATTTAGGTGCTTGAAATATGACAAACAAATTTTAGCAAAAAGACGTTATAATATCAGATGATTTATCACCCCTCCAAAGATGAAAGTGGTTTTAACAAAAGGGTAATTATTGCCGTTGGGAACATTTACCAAGTTTCCAGTCCAATTTAAATTGGCTTCATTACCCCTTCCATCCCGATTTTTCGAGACTGCGGTGAACTTTTGAATTTTTATGATGATTGTACTTCTGTATAATTATAAGTCTTTCGAGTTGTGTAAATTGTGTGAATCAGTGATATTCCTGTGGGGCTACTACGAAATTCGAAAATCGAAGTTCATGTCATTTCGTCCCTCTGACGTTTTTACTATTCAATACGAAAGTGAGAGGGACAGTACGATACGACCTTCGATTTTCGAATTTTAGAGTAGGCTCTCTGGAGTCATAAATTTGGCGTATGATTTGACAAAGGTTCGGTTGTGGAACTCCTAACGGATAGATTTATTTTTCTGTACAGTCAGTGGCGTAGCGTAGGCATCAGCCGCCCGGGGCGGAAAATAAATTGCCACCCTCTTGTTTAGGTTTTAAAAACTAAAATTTAATTTTTGTAGAAAGGGGATTCTCCAATTTCGTCCCAGTATAAGTAATAGAAAATTTCGGGCTCATTCTAACCGGTTCGAATCGTAGGTGTGACAAAATTGTGAAATATATTATTGTCTAGATATTATTCAGTATTATTTATTATGGATTGTTGCCGCCCCCCCAAAATTGCCGCCCGGGGCGGAACGCCCGCCTTCCGCTTCCACTACGCTACGCCACTGTATACAGTGTGTGTGTGTGTGTGTGTCTGCTGGGCCTTCCTTTTCTCTATCCATTTGTCTTTTTTACCTCTTTTTAAATCTATGCTCAAAGAGCACTATTTGTCAACTTGAAACTATAGCCCAAGCCCTTTTATTCTGAGAGGAGGCCTGTTCCCACCTGTGGGACAAAGGCTGGGATGAATCTGATGATGAAATTGTCCAAAACCTCAGTACGTAAGTCCAACTCGACCTTACAAATAATGCAATCTCTATTAGCTGTTGAACATTTCAATCCAAATTGAAAAGAAAATTCCAGAAAATGTATCGATGATACAAAGTAAACTGTGACATGGATTGATTCGGAAAGCGACAGAACAATCGTACAGGCTATCGGATGGAAATTGAAATTTCATAACCATTCGATCTTCACCATGGCGCTACAAATATGAAACAAATCGAAATCTATACGAGAACGGACTTTTTTTAGTGTGATCCAATCTGTCTGCCACTGTATTGGGTAGGGTTTTGCGTTCGATAAAGTTTATAATTTTTTTATAACGGCGTCGCATGCACGAACATTGTTGAGCGGGGTACGTATCAAAATACACAAAGTTTAAAATAATAATGGACGAAATACATTTAATGGCCATTTGATATCATAATGTATAAAAAAAAAACAGAAATTGCTTATATTGCTGCCTGTGGCCGTACCTAACACAAAAAGTATCGCCAACAAACAAAACAACTTAGAAAAAATTTAAAACCCTCAACATCGTTATTTAAAAAATTATATCTCAAAAACGAGTAAACTGAATTTTATTAAACACTAGTGTTTACCCGCACATGTACCCAAATCATTAGATCCAGCAGCTGAACTGAAATTTTGGGATTTTTATAAATTCCCGTGGGAATTCCTGAAAATTAAATCGTGGTTTTCATTGACGTTATATTAAAAACAATCATGTCAAATTTCATGACTCTAAGCTCAGTGGTTGTTATTTCGAGATTGTATCCCTATCCCGTGGGAATATCGGAATAAAAAGTAGCATATGTTTTATTCCAGATGTCGAGCTATATATATACCAAATTTAATCCAAATCCGTCCAGCCGTTTCAGCGTGAAAGAGTAACAAACATACTCACTTACTCACAAACTTTCTCATATAATATAATTAGTAGGATTAGTAGGATAGGATAGCTATAAGGACCATCGCATCGAAATCGGTCCATCGGTTTGAGAACTTCGACGCCACAGACAGACAAATATACATTGGCATCAAACTTATAAAATCTTCTTTTCTGGGTCGGAGGTAAAAAATATTTCTCAAAAATGATTCTGACCGATTCGATTCACATGATGCAGCTCGATTGTTTCTAAACCTCCATTTTTCATTTGCTTCCATTAGCTGTATCGGCGCTTCTCCTAAATCCGCAATAATGCGGAATAATCCGGTTTCCGGCGAATCGGCGCGTTTACCGGCTTTGGAGCGACCGGCGCTTTTTCGCCAAAATTATTGGCCGAGTTTTTGGCCGAACGCCGCAGTTATTAACAGTCAATGGAGGTCTAGTTGTGTCTATTAATATGCACGTTCGATGATCAGTTGGATAAATGATTCATGTTACGTTGTGCTACCAAAATGATAGTTCAATGGAGTTTAATAATAGCAGATGTTGCACCAAGCAGAAAGTTCTTTATTATTTATAATGCTGCGAAACCAGTTGCAAAGGGAAAATCGTAGCCATTTTAATCGGAAAATCGTCTTAGCAACCCCCCAATGGTTTTAAAAGACCTATCCAACGATCTTTCCCCTATTTACTACTACCTAGTCATACCAGGCGCAAAGGTGCATCCTTGCTGCATTGGCTAGTTAAACCGCAATATACAACCTCACATTAGTACCTATTTTTATTTTAGGATTTAACTTTCACTGCAAATTTTACCGAATTTAGTTATAGTCAAAATTCATATACGGGACTTATCACGCTATTTTTGCACAAGTAATATTTACCTCGACGTTTCGGCAACGTTACAGTTGCCGTGGTCACGAGTAGAGTAAATATTACTTGTGTAAAAATAGCGTGATAAGTCCCGTATATGGAATTTTGACTATGAGTGAGAAACGAAAGTTTAAAACGAACTTTAGTTGCCTAAACGCAACTTTGCCGTGTTTTGTTATAGTATGGTATAGTGTATAGTTTGGATAATGACTGCTTAAAGGTAAGCTGCTTACTCAACATGCACTTCTGAAAGCTATACTAAGTCGCAGCTTAAGTACTTAGCGTCAGCCGCGTTTCGCGATGCCTTTTAAAAGTACAACATTCTTTCTCTGGAATATTTGGACAGCAAAATAATGAAGCTTTGAAGCTTATTTAGGTATGAATCATTTTGTGAACGCTAGTGTTTTAGCGTTAGCGAAAAAATGGGCTTTTAATAAGACTTAAATCTTTCTAAATTTTGAAATGTACGCTTGTTAAGAGTTGTTACCAACCACAAATATCTCAATAATGAATTTATTGAATCAGGTTATACTCTTAATGAACTAAAGAATTTCTTGCTCACTCGCAACCGATAGCTAAGTTTATGCAAGATATGGTGTTCACACAATTCATCTATCACCACCACCACGATACACTGACGCGTTTCGAACTCAACCAGAGCTCATCTTCAAAGCAACACAACCGTACACCATACTACCAGATGTTAGACTAACAAACCACAATAAACGTTTTAATCTGTCCCTAAGTACCCAACTAAAGTAGTTTTGTCGAACTAAAACCATAAACATATAAATTGTCACAATTATAAAACTAGAATTTTTATTTATTTACTGTAAAGCGTAATTGTTACTACCCACTAAAGTAGTTTTGTCAACTAAACTACCATAAAATATAATTTTATTTCACAATTATAAAACTACTTGAATTTTTATTTATTTACTGTAAAGGCGTGTTTTACTAACCCTAACTGTTATTGCTGAAATATGTAGACCCAATCAATGATTAATAATTAGCTGTTCCAGCTAAACTTTATATCATACCAATTGATGGGTTTGATGTATCTATAGTTCATTTTCTTCAATTTTAAGTTTAAGTAAATGCTTGTTTTTTTTTATTACTTACCTTATCTATTTAATAATAATTTCAAAATTGAATTGAAAATGAATTTATTATTATTATTAACTGGAAAAATCGTTTCAAAATCAAACTTGTTGATCAATCCCACTAAAAGCACTGGAAATAGAGCTGTAGCAAAAAACGCTATTCATGACCACTAAGACAAATGGAGCCCTCAGGGAGGGGCTACCAGAAGGACATTTATTTCAGTTCTCCCGCTGCTTTTGGATGTTTTACGCACCATTTAACGTCCTTACTTTGAATGACTGCAATGACAATTTGAGGTGACGTCACAAGTATTTACTGAGAAACGGCTGGAAAATGCGCTAAACACTATTCAGGCTATTGTCCCACCAAACTAGATGACCAACTAAGATAACTACTTAAGAGCGTTTATACCTGGTGAGCTGGCAACGTTGAATTTTTGTTAGTTTTTCTCGATTATTCCATAAAAGTTGAATGAAAATTAAAAATGTTGTCTGATAGAACACTTCTTAATACATAAGTTATTCTTTAAAAACGATAATGTTTATGACTGATTTTTAAAGAAAATAAAAGTCTATCACGAATAATTATTGGAGTAGACACATTAACTTATATAATAAGAAGTGTTCTATCAGACAACATTTTTAATTTTCATTAAAATTTTATGGAATAATCGAGTAAAACTAACAGAAATGCAACGTTGCCAGCTCAGCAAGTATAAACGCTCTTAACTAAGTGGTACTTCTCTTCTTTCTTCACTTTGGGGATGAAATTATTATCTAACTTATTCTGCGTTTACACTAACGCTTATTTCCCTATCCTCGCTCAGCACAGCTCTAGTGGAAACAGGTCAGCGGAGCGAGGACAGGTAAATGAAGCGTTTTATTGGTTCGCGACAAACACATTCCCCGCAACACATCCTCGCTCGCACATCTGTGGTAGCAACGCAGCCTTAATTTGGGTCGTGCGCCCGCTTCGCTCGCTCGACTCGCGCGTTGTGGTCGCAAGTTACACTCCTCGCTTCTCTTCGTCCTTTTTCCGAAACGTACATTGACAGTAAAAGTGACCAGTTAGTTACAGCCAAGTGCAAAGATATCGACACGACAAAAGTTACAAAAATAATGTATACCTACACGACTTTATGTACTTAATATTAAGGTCGTGTATAATTTTAGTTACTTTGGCCGTGCCGATATCTTTGCACTTGACTGTACATTAGTGTTCCACCTAGTTAAGTAGTTACCTGTTGGTTATTTGGGTGGAAGCTGCGTCTTATAGAGTGTTCATCAACATCAATATCATCATCATCATCATCATCATCATCATCATCATCATCAGCTGGAACACGTCCACTGTTGAACAAAGGCCTCGCCCAACCAACCAAGTTGGTTTGGTTTACGTTCGATTTTTACGGGAGATGCACGCCGTTGCGAGACTTGTGTATCTTTGTAAATTGTTATGTTTATGCTGGCATAATTAGCTTAGGTGTATGCTTTTCCACAAAATGATACTCATCAAAATTTAGAAATAGAATGTAAAATTACATTTAGCACGAAATTCATTCAAAGGGACTGAAACATACGAAATCCTTTTCAAGAACTGAGTGGCTGTACTGAGGCAGTAACTAGTCAGTGACATGACAAATAAAGAAATAATAACAAAATGGCTTCGCGGTTGCATTTCGCTTGAGAAAATGTCGCCTTGAGCGTAACATGACAGGCCATAGTATACTGGGCGGAACAGTAATGTTATGTTACGTAGAAAATTAGCTAACATCTAGTAGCATGGTGTACGGTTGTTGCTCTGAAGATGAGCTTTGGTCTAGTTCGAAACGCGTTAGTGTAATGTGGTAGTGGTGATAGATGGGTTTGTGTAATTTTTGTGTGTTCTTACAGTGTGGAGGTGGAGGAACTGCATGAACACGCATATCTTGCATAAGCGTAGCTATCATAAGGTCGCGGGTGAGCAAAGTAATTGTTTTAATTCATTAACTTATTGCATTCAAATATTAAATATCTTGCACTAATAAAAGTAACTTTACACAGACTTTTTTATTGACACTTATACAAATAGATTTAAGTCTATTTTAATTCCACTTTTTCTTTAAAGGGCTGACAAGGCCCTTGTTCTACAGATAGCGCGCGAGTTGAATGCAGAACTCAGGAATGCGATAGTGTTGCGTGCGACCTTATTAGAATCAATGATGACGAATTTATCGACATACCTTCTGTATGTCGATAAATTTGTAAAAGAAATGTTATTTTAACATTCACTTTTTTTTTACTTTCGGGCTTTAAGCTCATAATTATGTATTTAAACACGACTTAGCACCTAATCTTTTATTTGTTTCATCCATCTTAGTCGCATTGTGACTCAACACGATGGATGTACCTCGATTAAACCGTCTATAAAAAAAAACGGAAACGAACTCAGATCAGTCATCATTAAAAAACAAAAAATAATATGGGGTGCAATATGCGTTTAACGCGATCGCTATGTGTACGACAGCTATAAAGGACAGCACTACACTTAAGGCGACTGAGGCGGGGCGTGTGGATAGCGGGGGGAGAGGCTCCCGCTCTTCACCTCAGGCCCCGACTGCATTTAACTAGCGCGCTATCTGTAGTTATCCTCTTCTTCTTTTTATGGCTGTACATTATTCTTCTTAAATGTATCCATAAATTGTGTGGTCACCTGAGTGCCCGTTAGCATTTATTTTATAAAAGAAAATGTACGTACTGTTGGCAACAGTGTACTGCAACAGTGTTACTAGCTCGTGGCTGGACGTGAAATTAGTTGAAACGAGCTCGCGAACCGACCTCTTTACAGAGCCTCTTAACGGCCAGAATCATTTGGAGTTACAAGCTTCTTTTACGGGTGTTTAAGAAGGCTTTTAAGCATGCTTTGAATTTAGAATACAAAGTTTCATTTTAGATAGTGATGTACGTTTGGCAATTTTAACATTTCTGTTATGTAAATGAGCCAATCGCAAGTAGACTGTAACGTCATACGGATCTAACGAAACAAACGCCATCTAGGAATATTCCGCCTGGCTAGAAACCTGAACTGAAGATGCTCCTTCCGTATAATGTAGACTAGTTTAAACTGTATTGGCATAGAGCTTTTAATGAGAGAAAACGCCTTAAAGTTACTTGTTTTAAAAATATGATTTTCTGACAAGTTTCTGGCAGCGCAATCTTCTTGGTAATAGGTAGTATAAACAATGACAAATAAAGAAACTCTTTGCAGCCTACTTACAAAATAGAAGTTTTGTTTTTGCTTTTTGTAGTTGTGGGTGAAGCATACCTAAATACTTGGCGTATAATACGTCTACGCTCACATTGAAATTTGTAAAGCTTATTAACTTGTACAAAAAATAGAAAGTTCGTAAATAAGAGGTTAAATCAATGCTAATTATATCAGCAGATGTTTGAATTTGTTTGGCTGAAGGCTCCTATAAAATATTTTCGGGTTTTTATGGCATTTTTTTTGTTATATATTGAGCGGTGTTCAAAAATGTACCGTGTTTAAAGAATGACGATTATTATTTTGAATCAGAAATTGTAATGAAAGAATTTACATGTGAATAGAATAATAAAGGCCTCTTCATGTTGGCTTCGACTCGATGAATGCGTTTCAAATGACCAGGTCCCCATGCGCCCGTGATCGGAAATCATAACAACAAAAATAATAACAAAAACGCGTTGGGATTTCCCAACCTAAATAAAATCAGAAAGCAAAAATATACGATTGTGTTTGTAAAAATGTTTAACAGTGTTTTTCTGGCAGAATTTGACCACGTCCGTTAAAAAACACACTTGTCACACAATCGTTTTCCTTCTTTCTGTCACACTGTACAAGACGCGGGTAGAAAGAGATGGTCAATGCGATCGCAAACGTCAGCGCGTTAGACAATACGGCCTCAGGACGGAATGCAAATTGTGCATCATGCAAACGTACTGTTTCTGCAATTGCTGGGCTAATTAAACGTTCCAATATCATTGAAAACATAGACCAAAGAAATATAAGCCTAAATCTTAGTTAAAAGAATCAAATTTTTACCGCCATTTAAACTAAAAATGACCATCCATATTTCAAACAAAGGTTTTATTGCGACACTGCGGCTTATACGGTGTGCTTCTGGAATTCCGTTAACTTCGACAGACGGCTCAGTTCGTTTATAAAAGCATCCATACAATGCTCTTAAAAAAAATGTTGTACTGCACTTAAATAATTTATTATCTTAATTCCTGATTCCTTACTCAACAGCAAGAGTTGGGTCACTAGTGTCTTGGAGAATTTAACTTTATTTGAACTGTTGAATGTTCCCTTAGGGCTAGCGCATAACACAACTTAAATCGATGCAGCCGATGTAACAGTTAAATCGATGCAAAAGTTGCAGGTATGCGCCAGCCTTTAAAGTTAAACGAAAATCATAAATAGCACGGTGTATATGTTATCATACATTCCTCCTAGCTTGCCGTAAGCCATGCATTTGCTTAACATACGTCGCCTTTGAGACAAAGCTATACTCGCAGATATCTCGAGAATGATTTTCTGCGATTTGAACAGTTCATTCGAGTAACGGAGTGGAACGGTTATAAGGTAAGCTTTATCGGTAATACTTTAAGAGAGACGTGCTGTATCTATGTGGAAAACGTATCACAACTAACGTTTGTTTGACAAAGCTTTTATGCAAACTATGCTTAGATTTTTCAATTTAATTCTGCAAATTAAAACGTCACC
>NC_133486.1:14372836-14388320 GCF_025370935.1 Choristoneura fumiferana | reverse complement strand
CATAGATTACTTTTTATAATGTTAAAAAGAGCTCAAAAACTATTTCTTCTATTTTCCACCATCACACGAGATCATCCTGTAGAAGCGAAGTGCCGGAAAAAACACGGCAAATGCTTGGTAAGCTGAAACGGTGCTGCGTCTCTCTCGCACTCGCGGCGGCGAAAGAGGGTCAGATGCATATTCACTATCCTCATGCTGACTCGAGAGCCTCTTCGCACAGTATACATTATTAGAACAGGGTGATAAATAAATATTTGATCGATACAACAATAACTATTAATTAACTAATAATTAGCCTATCAATTCCTTAAAGGGTCGGCAACGCACCTGTGATTCCCCTCGTGTTGCGGGTGTCCATTGGCGACGGTGATCGCTCTCCATCAGGTGACCCGTCTGCTTCGTTTGCCCCCTCGTTTTATATTAAAAAAAAAAAACTATAGTACAAGCTTTGCTTAGGACTAGGTCAGTTGGTGTCAAATGTCCCATGGTATTTATTTTTTAGTGTGGAAAAATAAGTCGGGCCCTGGAGGGAAACTGCCTTAAATCCTTAATTTGGCTCATTTTATTTAAAGAGGCAGACAGGAGACATTCCTTTATTTTTAATAAGAAGAACAAAAACTGCATTCAAATTTTTCTAAAACCCGCTTGCCTCGCCCGGGACTTGCAACTAAAATTAAAAAAAAAACAAACACGCTATTTTATTATACTAATCGATAGGATTAGTATTCAGGATAAAATGTCTCTAAAAAACATTTAGTCTTGCTCTCGTCTGTAGTACAAGATATCCATGAAGAATACCTATTCTGCCTTAGTTCAGATGAGGCTAAAGTGTAACTCACGGGTTGAGTATGATCCCATACCCAACAAAAACGATAAATCTCTGGTATTTGCGTACTGTTCTCAACCCGTCCGCTGCGCGCCGAGGGCCTCTCAGGCCCGCTTTGAAAGATTAGTGAGCACGTCGGCGGTTAACGATATAAATGGCCGTTTGCACAATGCTGCAGCGGTGGTGTTAATGATTAGCCAGCCTTTGCCGCGAATGTTACTCTGAGGACTAACTTAGGAATACGTGTTGAGTTTAGTTATTTAGTAATACGTAGTTTAAAGATAAGTATAAATTCTGTTTTTTTACACTCGAGTTTTTTTATAGACCTTGGATTGGGACTGGTTATTATAGCTCTCTCTGGGTGAGGTCTATGAGGTCTAGCAATGGCCGGTTGTGATCGGAAGATGATGACAATGATAATGGTGATCAGTCGCGTGGCTTCGTAACAACTCGATTCCCAACAGGTTGCCAGATATTTTTGTGAAAGTTGATAGTTGAAAACGTGACAATTTGTTACAAGATGGAGACCGTGGTTTGGTTACATTTAATGAGCTCCCGTTATTTTAATACGGTTGAAAAAAAAAACAAATTGAAAGAAAAGAGAAAATACATTTATTTAATGTCATAAAAACATTACAATCACATAACAATCAAAAAAAGACAAAGGCATACATGACGCCAAATAGGTCCTCACTCAGCATAATGCCACAGCAAGGCGTGGCGACGTTACCTAAAAACTAACGAGTGATAGCGCTCACGCCAGCAACTCATGAAAAAAAAAATTACTATCAAATTATATGGCAACACCGACTTAAACAGTTCAATCTTGTGTAGTCCCACTATTCGTAATCTGTATCAGAATTAACGTACATCAAAGCTGCACCAAGTGTACGCAAATAATACAGACGTTCCATAAATATTCGAAGTGTCAAAAGGACCGGTCGTTATACACGTGTACTATACATAGGGCTCGTGTCCGTTGGCCCTTAGCTGGAGAGCGAACCGAGCTGACGCGAGGCCCCATTTCAGGGCCCCCCGCCCCTCACGAGGGCCCTCGAGCCATACTTAGGGCCCCATTAAGGATCCCGGTCAATGGCACTTTAACATTCTGATTTTCAGCAATTGACACATAATTTTTGGAATATTCCTGAAAGAAGAGCCTTGTAAAGTTTTCGAGTTTAACAATGTCGAACGCTTGGTGTTTGATGCGAAAGATTTGAAAGGTTTTTTTGTTATAATAATAATGAAGAAGTGTTTCTTAAGGATTGTTCGGATATTGCCCAAAATTGGGACTAATGGAGAAAATGCATGATAACTTTAGGCAAATGCTTTTGAAGCAGCCGGAATAAATATGTTTGAAAACAGCCGTAAAATTCTTTATACTCGTATTTTTAAGAGTAAGAATTAGTATGTGTATTAAAAAAAAACAGCTTTATATTTCATATTCAGCGCTTATTAACTGATCCTTAATTAGCTACTTTACCAATTTAACACAAAGAATTTTCTTTGTTGACATCAATAATTTTGTAAGTGGAATAAAAGGACCTGCTGCACTACCAGTGTTGAAAATCTTGCGGAGCTGCTACAAAGTGGAGATGGCTTTATACTAATAAACTATTGAATCAGGCTTTACTTTAGGGAGGTCCATATCAATGAACATAAACCATTTGTGACCTTAAAACAGCACACTACTAATAACTAGTAGTAGTACCTATAGTAGTAGCGTACAGTCTGAACTAGAGCGTAGTAGGTATTCATTCTTCTAAAAAAATAATTAGGAAATATATCAAAAAAGCGCATCATTTCAGAATGGCTACTCTTTTACAGACAGATTTGTATTTCTTAATGTCAGGACAAGATTTGTACAGCAAACAAATGTTTTAAAAGCTAATTAGTGGGACAGAAAATATTCGCATGGAAGATTTTTATTTTCTTCATTATTAGTACGCCACGCGAAGCCGGGGCAGAAGGTTAGCCGTGTAATAATAACCTTCATTATAAGAAAGCTGGTAATAAATGGTTTCCCACATTAACAATTACCTACTCCATCGCTTATTCAGCATTGCATCGCAAAGTAGCCATTACGCTGCCCTCGCCGGGAAATTGCTTTCCCCCGCACTTCATTTCTCTTGTAAATTTCATTTTTTACCTATTCATGTGACTTTGGCGGTTGCAGGGTTTGATACAAACGAACCGCTGACTTTTATGGACTTCTTAAGATTTTGTGTCTCATTTCTGTGCGAAGAGGAAAGCTATTTTCAACCCCCGATGTAAAAGGAAGAGTGTTAAGTTTGACGGACCAATTTCGTTGTTTCGTGATAGGTGCAAGTTTCTTTGTAGTGTAGTTTTAATGTTTTTGGTAAAAATAATGTAGGTTCAGCCGTTTTTGAGATTTTAAACTATGAAATGACAATCTCGAGGGTTGTCAACTTTTCTGATATGGTTAAATTATGTTTTCGGGATTTCAGAAACGGCTCCAACGATTTCAATGAAAGGTATGTGCGGGTTGTCGGGGGTGACAAATCTATCTAGCTCTAGCTCCTTTTATACAATCAGTAATCAATCATTCACTTTAACTCTCGTGGCACGACCTATTATGCACATAGCAATTAAGGTGATACAGAAAATTATGTTCTAAATATATTAAATTATATATATAGTCAGATTTAGATTTCCTAAAATACTACCTAACTAATGCTAGAGGCAGCAATCTAGATCGAGCAACATAGCAACAAACAAAACAAACGACCATCATCACAAAAATATGCTAACCATTTCTTTTAATTATCACCGCGGAGTTTTTATTAAAAAAAAAAACAAATTGTCCCTTATTTATTATTCTGTTCCAGCTAATTTAATTTCTTTCGTTGCGTTTCTAAATCAACTCTAATGAGAAAGCAGATGTCGGCTAACTGAAATTTATCGAGTCGTTTTATCATCCTGTAAGAGCTCGACAAAATATTTTGCGCTGTCATATTTTTAAGGCGCGACTTTTAACAGCGCGGTGTGGACTTCAAATTTATATCGAAGTGAGAGTTTATACCGTGTCTTGCTTATATCGAAGTAAGAGTTTATTCGTGTGGTGCTTATTACATATCGAAGTAAGAGTTTTATACCGTGTCGTGCTTATATCGAAGTGAAAGTTTATACCGTGTTGTGTTTATATCGAAGTGAAAGTTTATACCGGGTCGTGTTTATATCGAAGTGAGAGTTTAATACCGTGTCGTGCTTATATCGAATGAGAGTTTATACCGTGTCGTGCTTATATCGAAGTGAGAGTTTATCCGCGTGGTGCTTATATCCAAATGAGAGTTTATACCGTGTCGTGCTTGGATCGAAGTGAGATTTTGCCCGGTTTAAAAGTAGGACGGACCTGTCTCTTCCCGTGGCACGTGGGTATCGTATAAGACGTCAAAGGGACATAATGAGAGTGGTCAGCAGCACTCTAGTGTATCTAGTGTGTCTGTTTCTGTTTTTTTACTAGTTACATATTTATTCACAACACAAGATACGAGTACAATAATATGATAGGAAACAAAATTAATAAAAATTACATAAATATAAAAAGAAAAAGAAAACACCATCTAAGAGGCCCTCCTGCGGCATAGACCCCAGCACACTGGCGGCATTACCTCTCTGTACAGTCAGAGAAATTCGCTGGGAGAGGTAAGCGCCAGCTCTGGGGTCTCCTGAGGTCTCTATCAGCCGTGTGTCTGTTGTGTTTCAGCGTTGTAAGACAGCCGGTGAAATTACTGGCACTTGAGGTATCCCATCTTAAGCCTCTAGGTTGGCAACGCATCTGCAACCCCCTTGGTTTTGCAGGTGTCTATGGGCGGTGGTGATCTCTTACCATCAGGAGACCCACTTTCTCGTTTGCCATCCAGTCGAATAAATAAAAAACTACGTATTCCAGACTCCAGCAATGCAGTGTGGAAGGGGAAAACACCACACTATTTCCCCAAGAACTTCTACAAGTCTACATGAAGGTTCACTTCACTAGTACTGATGGACCGACGACCACGGCCACTACTGCCGTGTCATGACAAAACACTGTAACTCAAGTTACAGTGTTTTATGGTAATCTTGAATTAGCTTTTAAGACCCTAATCTATATATACATACTTGAGTATACAGATTTTATACCAATAACACTAAAAACTTCATTGAAATTTACACTGTAACTCTTAAAACCTAGGAGCCTGATTCGACTAAACACTGTATCTCCTCCAGATACCGTGTTTTGCCAAAACAAAACTCACTCTTTCGCCAGCCAGTACTTAAAGTTACCGTGTTTTGTTGTAACAATCACACGATAAATTTGGAGTGAGTGTTTTGATTTGTAGTCTTTATTAATTTTAAATCGGAATTTCTTCATTTTTAACCAGTTTTTGCTTGAAAATGCAATAGAAATGTATAAATCTTATATTATGTTTCTCTGTCCACAATTAGTAGCATATTATTTGTAATTTATTCAAATTTTATCACAATCGGATGAATACTCACGGGTCTGTGTCCAATTAAAGAAGAAAACAGTCTTTTGCGATTTCTGAAAAGTAGTTTTTTTTTAGATACAGTGTTTTGTCATGACACGGCAGACTATACCAAGAGTGTTACAATTAAGAGTTTATATCCGATAAAAATGTAATGAATGAAAATAAGCAATCGTACTACAGCAATCGTAAACAAGCTGAGATATGTGGTGCATAGGGGAAATTCGTGTCTGTGCCGTTGACCAACAGTGGTGTAGCGGTATAGCACGCGGTACGGAATACCGAGGACCTGGGTTCGATTCCCAGTGTTGGTCTTATTTTTCTGGTTTTTCTGTGCATCTATATGTCAGTTTGTATTTTCAAAAATAATAATTATAATAAATTACAGAAAAACACATGAAAATAGTAAACACATATACACAATTTTGTGTGTCCCCGCGAAAGTGAAACGGCCGCTGACTCAGCATTATGCTGAGGCGTTAAACGCTTGCAGCGCTGATTTTCTGCCAGAACCGTCTGTGACTCACGGAACAATACACAAATAATAATATAATAAATAAACCACTTATCTATACATACGCAAATAAAATTAAGAGAAAAAAAATTAACTATAACAAACCAAAAAAAAATTAACTACAACGAACAATAATTAAAAGAAAGAAAAAAAATGCATTGTTTAAAAACAACAGGCTGGCATATCAATGTGGTTGGCATGTCAAAGTCCTGGATAGGGAAAGGATTTTTGGAGCGTCAATAAGTAATCCTTCAGCTTGCGCTTGAAGTATTCCCACTACACGCTCCTTGGATAGGGGGAGGAATATCATTCCAGCACTTGGACGCCGCAAACTTAAAACTTCCGCGGAATGCTGCGGTCCGGTGCTTGGGCACAAGAGCCATTGCGCTCCTGCGCTCACTCCTCGACCAAACAATTTTATTGTGGAGGTACAATGGGGTCCTGTAGCGTCTCACAAAAAACAGCATGTTGGCGAGGTTAAACAACTTTTCTTAGTCATAAAATAATATCCATAGCCATACGTTTAAACAAATTCCCCATTGAAACTAAAACTCCGACACAAACAACTCTAACCGCGAACCGTAAAAGGTGACGTGCCATTATTTATTAAAACCGGTATTTCCCAGCCCTACGATATTCGGGGATAATGAAGTTTTAAATTAAGCCCAACCCTAACGGTGAGTGTACACCGAAAGATGCACGGCTACCCTATGATTATTATAGTTGTTTGCCGATAATCTTTTTTAGAGATCGAAAGCTTGGAGTTTTGCACGGGTGATTTTCATACAGATGATGTTTTTTGAACGCTTAGGGCTGGATTTGAACGTTTACACACGACACTACCACGAGCTTTACAGTGAAGGAACACATCCTGAGGAAACCTGCACAAGCCTGCGAAGCAATTCAATGGTTGGTTGGGTTGGTTGAGACGGGGTTTAACCTATTCAAGAATCTTTGAATGCATCTATATATTATATTAAACAAAGTCGTGTTAGTTAGATACACCGTTTATAACTCAAGAACGACTGGACCAATTTTTATGATTTTTGTGTTTTTGGATTTGTCTTCGTCAGGAAAATGATAATAAATAAGTATTAAAAACATTGAAAATTGTCGAAAAAATAAAATAAAAGAAAAAACATTTTCCCATATAAAATGTTCACGAGTTTCGCCTCTGCCAAACATTTAATTTCATCCCGTCACTGTCGGTGACCGATCGTAAAATCCGCCAGATCACGAAATTCCTAGGCATATCGTGAAAAGGCGCCATTTCATGAATTGGCTAAGGGACATCCGCCATATCGTTCAAAACTCACCGTTTAACGATTTGACTAGTGACGTTTAGGCAGATCATGAAATTCCTAAGCATATCATGAAACGCCGCGATTTAATAATTTGGCTAGTTCAGGCAGATCATGAAATTCCTAGGCATAAATCATGAAACGCTGCCATATCGTTTCTGGCACTTCGCCGGCCGCTGCCGCGGCATGCTCGCTTCGCTCGCTCGGCTCGTGCGTAGTGGTCACAATTCATACTAACCACTCCTCGCTTCGCTCGTCGTACCTAAATTTTTCGTTTTTTTCAGCATATCACAAAGTGCCCGGTATAAAGCTAGGAATATCGACGAATGCGTTGCTCTAATCGATCTGGCGTATTGTTTCTCAGGCACCTCGTGATATGCCTTGCAAACTTTTAGGCGTGATCTGGTGGATTTTACGATCAGCCGCCGACATCGACACGATAAACTCTCCTCTCAGGTTAAAGAACGAAAGTATTTAAATAAAGATTTCAAATCGACAATATAATAAAATTTCCACAATATTCGGATAATGGCATATTTTAGATTTTAAAAATATAGACTAATTTCAGTACCTAATGAAAAAGGATTGACACAGGATACTTATTGGTTGTCAAATTTTTATGGCTGATGGGTTTGAAAACGCAATTGGACCCGCTAGATGGGGCTGTTGTTGGTATGTTATCATAATAATTTTTATGTAGTGTTTTTTCGGCCAGCACAACGTCTGCCGGGTCCGCTAGTTGTTTTAAAATTAAAATGAAGTCTTTTTAGGTTTTTTAAGTACGATATATAATTAAGGTACTTTCCTTCCATATGGCATGGAATGTATAACCGTAATATTTTTCTCCAAGTTCACGCATTGGTTGGGACAAAGAGGCCCCCAGTGGCCTCTTTATAGGTTAATTTATAAGTTTAATACTGTTCCGGCTCACGCCTACACAACAATCATGCACTTCAACGCAATAGATTGCATTACGTTTTATTCAGGCGCTTCGGCGCTTCAGCAGCTTTGCGTGAAGCTACACCACTCTGCATCTTACCGTCGTTACGAGCACTTTAACTACATTTTGTAAAAGTTTATAATTTTTTGATAATTAAAGCTTTGTCAACGAGTTCTGAGTTTTCATCCAAAGAAAATTCCATTTCTTCCACAAAAGAAGAAACATTGGCGACCGTGACAGGACGCAAAGGGAATTAAAGGAGCATTTTAAGAAGAGAAAATATCAGACAACCCGTCGCAAGAAGCATCCGGATCGGCGAGGCATCCAAAGTATCGCACCGCAGCGCATCGCGGGATTCCTTCAGATAAGTGCCTTAATTTCCTGACGCGTCCCAAATCCAGAGTCTATCCCTATTTTTTTTTACGCTCTTAACTTAGTAGTTAAGCGATTCAACCTCACAATAACGCCTATAGTTATACGGCAATTTTTTAAAATTTCTTGCCTTATATATCTAATATAATCACTTACGCGGATAAATAATTATCTTGCACGATATTCTGAATATAACTCGGGCCTAGCGATTGCGGTTAGGTACCTACGCGTTAACATTACTTATCAGTACAGGCTCGCTATCAATCAGCTGTGCGCGGGCCCAACCGGTTCTTTGGAATGCACCTGACCCAGTGAGGAGCGTATGGTTTAATATTTATTATTGAAATCGTAAAACAAATCCCTTTTTTATTCGTTCTGTGTTTGAGTTAGCACTCTCCGGGTTTGGTGCGTGGGTAATTTAATAACTTACGTTCTTTTGTTCTTGTATCTTTGAGCTTGTGCGCAGGGTAACTTTTATTTTAATTGAAATGAGTCCTGGTGCAGGTAATAATCCTGATGGAATGGAGTTAAGGCAGTTGATAGCTAAGCGGAGCTCGATTAAAGGGCAAATTACAAAATTCAAAGCTTTTTTGGATAAAGTTACGCAAAGGACAAACTTATCTAGCGTGGAATTTACTGAATTAAATTTAAAATTAACAAAATTTGAGGGGCTGCTGACTAGATTTGATGATTTGCAAACTCAAATTGAAATTTTAAATTGCGAGTCTATCGACACTGAGATTGATGAGCGTGATACCATTGAGCAGGAGATCATTATAACTATAGCCACTGCCAAAATGTATATCGATAAAATTAATTTAAAAAAGGATGAGACGCGTCGTGCCTCCCAAGATTCTAATGCTCAGTGCCATCATGATCATCGTGATTTCGGCGTCAAGTTGCCACAAATTCAAATTGCCAAGTTTGGAGGTTCCTTTTTTCGCTGGCTTGAATTTAGAGATACGTATTTGTCACTTATACACGAGAATGAGAGCATTTCTAGTATTCAAAAGTTTCATTATTTAATTTCTTATCTTGAAGGTGACGCAGCGAGAATAATTTCTAATCTAGAAGTTTCATCCGCTAATTACAGGGAGGCCTGGAATTTACTTTGTGAGAGGTATGACAACAAAAGATTACTGGTTAGCCATCACCTTAAATCTTTATTCGATATTCACCCGATTGTACGTGAGTCAGAGAGGTCGTTAAGATTTTTAGTTGATCACGTTACAAAAAATCTTCGTGCCTTGTGCAGTTTAGGACAACCTACAGAACAATGGGACACTTTGATTATACATATAATGACGTCAAAGTTAGATATTCGTACGTTGACTAAGTGGGAGGAACTACGTAATACATTTGATGAGTATCCTACATTAGAGCGATTTCATAAATTTTTAAACCGATCGCGCTGATGTTTTAGAGTCCCTCAGCCGTAATAAAGGTGACATGTCTCCCAAGTCCCCTCAATCAAGTTCCGCTAATCCAAATAGCAACAGTTACATCAAATTACAGCAGTCACCGTCTTCAGGTTGTAGCAACCATCAAAATAATAACAATTACAATAAATTTCAACAAAGGAGTCAAAATACATTAAATTCATTTGCCGTAAACAAAACTAACTTTAATTATCGTTGCATTATTTGTGACCAAAACCATAGGATTTATGATTGTTCAACTTTTAAATCAATGGACTATGAAACAAAACTTAATAGCGTAAACAAATACAAATTGTGCATAAACTGTTTAAGACAGGGTCATGCCTTAAGCGACTGTCATATGGGACCTTGCCGCGAGTGCAAACAAAATCACAATACTATTTTACACAATGATTTCACATTAACAAACTCTAAAGATGTTGTTAGTGACACAATTTCAAATTTTTCTAATCACGTGGACAGCCAAAGTCAGGTGATTTTATCTACTGCTATAGTCGAAATGATTAACCCTAACACAAGTGAGTCCATTAAGGCCCGTGTCCTCTTAGATTGCGGAAGCGAGTCTTCTTTTATCAGTAAATCGTTACAACAAAAACTAAAGTTACCTTCTACTCTCATTGACATGAATGTGATAGGAATCGGAAATAACATAACAAACAAAATTAAAGAAACATGTGTTGCTAAATTAAAATCAATTAATAAACCATTTATGTTAACAGTGTCGTGTTTTGTTATGGATCAGCTGACGGGCGACTTGCCAAAGGTACCAGTCGACATACAGCAATTGAATTTGCCTAACAATATAACATTAGCCGACCCCAATTATCACTTGCCTGCGCCGATCGACTTATTGATTGGTGCGGATATTTTTTGGGATATCCTAGGGCTCGAGCAAAAGTCTTTAGGTCCAAATAATCCAAAACTAATAGATTCAGAATTAGGCTGGCTTATCACGGGCCCCGTTTGTTCAGCTGTTTCCAAGCAAAAGCAATTATACTGCAATCACGTGATGATGTCAAAAACACAAAACAATGAAATTGAAACATTGATTAGTAAATTCTGGGAGCTCGACGAAGTCCCTCAAAAACCAGTTCTAAATAGTTCCGATAAGGCATGCGAGGAACATTTCATCACTTACACTCGTCGCTTGCCATCGGGTAGGTTCTCTGTACGTTTACCACTGGTCGATTCTCCCGACTGTTTAGGCAATTCCTATAATATGGCCAAAAAACGATTATTAAACTTAGAGAAAAGGTTTATCAAAAATCATGAACTAAAACATGAATACACACTCTTTTTAAAGGAATACGCTGAGCTTGGTCATGCGTCTATTTCTGCAATTTCTATACCTAATGATGCCTACTTTTTATGCCATCATCCGGTTTTCAAACAAAATAGCGAATCTACAAAACTCAGGGTGGTGTTTGATGGTTCTGCCCCCTCCTCCTCAGGCTATTCTGTCAACGACTTGCAAATGGTGGGTCCAAACGTACAGGATTCTCTTTTTTCTATTTTAATCAGGGCACGTCAGTACAAATACCTACTAACAGGCGATGTAGAAAAAATGTACCGCCAAATTGAAGTGAATGTAAAGGACCGTAACCTACAACTGATTCTATGGAGAGAAGATGAGTCCTTGCCCATCCAGACCTGGAAATTGAATACTCTAACTTACGGGACCGCAAGTGCGAGCTATTTAAGCACACGGTGTCTTTGGCAGACTGGGGAGGAGTGTGGGGATCCATTGATTAAAATTATTATACAAAGGGACTTCTATGTCGACGATCTCATTACTGGTTCTGACCATCCTGAGCAGCTAAAGTATATTAAACGCTCGGTTTCTGAAGCCTTGAACTCTGGCTGTTTTAGATTGCGAAAGTTCAAAAGTAATTTATCGACTGTCTTAGAAAACCACAACTCTAGCGACTCGCAAAACAGTCTAATGATAAGCGAATCAACGAACACACTCGGTCTTAACTGGGATCCTTCGCGGGATACGCTCAACTTCCCCACTTTAGCCTCTCCCAACAGTAATAAAATAACAAAGCGTTTCATCATGTCGCATTCTCTGAAAATTTTTGATCCCTTAGGACTCTTAAGCCCTTGCATAATAATACCTAAAATTATTCTACAAAGGTTGTGGTTGGCCAAGATTGATTGGGACGTTCCGTACCTCAGGAAATCGAAAATGATTGGAATGAATTCACTAGCAACTTGCCAGCTTTATCAAAAATTCATATAATTAGAAATGTTATTTGCGACTCACCAAAGGAAATAGAAATTCATTCGTTCAGTGACGCATCTGAAAAGGCCCTGGGGCGTGCATTTACGTGCGATCAATAGACAATAGTAATCACGTGACCGTTAGGTTGCTGTGCTCCAAGTCAAGGGTTGCTCGGCTGCGGCCAACCACTATCCCGCGTCAAGAATTATGCGCGGCGTTGCTCGCTGCTAGGCTGACTACAATTGTTATAAGCTCGATCAGATACGTACCTACACGGGTTTTACACTGGTGTGATTCAAGCATCGTTCTTAGCTGGTTGAACGGCGATGCTAGAAAACTAAAAACTTTTGTTGCTAATAGGGTCGGTGAGATACTAGAAACAACACAACGTACTTCTTGGCGCTATACACCAACCGACGCGAACCCGGCCGACTTAATATCCAGAGGCGTTAACCCGAGAGTACGATTTCTGGGCTCAAGCTATGGTGGTCAGGTCCCGACTTCTTGGCTAAAGGTGAATCGGACTGGCCTACATTAGAAATAAATACGACAAAAAATTACCTGAAACTAAATCTAACTTAGCTATTAATTCAACTGATCCTATAATAAGAATTGAAAATTTTAGCAACTTATACAAGCTTAAAAATATTGTAGGATATATAAGATTTATATACAATTTAAAAAACCCTAAATCCAAACGCACCGAAACGAGCTTAACTACAGACGAACTAAATGAATCTTTTAATTTTTTGTGCATGCTATCTCAACTACTCTTTCCCACAAGAATACGAGTTATTAAAAAACAAAAAACCTTTAAGTCCACGATCTAAAATATTGTCCTTATCGCCATTCGTCGATGATGACAATTTAATTAGAGTGGGCGGACGTATTAATTTTTCAAGTTATTCTTATAACAAAAAACACCCATTCTTCTGGATTCATCACATTACTTAGCAAGACTGTTTTGTGAATATAAACAACTTACATGCTGGTCCACAATTATTATTAGCCATAGTTAGGGAAACCGTGTGGCCCACTAATGGGAGAACTTTGACTCGCCGAGTTTTTAGGAACTGCACTGTTTGCAAGCGTTTCCAAGCTAATTGTTGACTCCGAAAATGGGCGATCTACCTTCACAAAGAATAACACCTGACTTCCCATTCAAAACCGTAGGCATAGATTTCGCTGGTCCCTTTATGATTATTAATCGCAAAGGGCGAGGAGCACGACTTTTAAAGTGCTACATGTGCTTGTTCGTGTGTTTAAGATACAAATGCGTCCATCTTGAAGCAGTCAGCGATCTTACAAAGGACGCTTTCTTGATGACTCTTAGGAGGTTTATTGCCCGCCGTGGCAAGCCAACCGAAATTTATTGCGATAATGGCAGTAATTTTGTGGCAGCTGCGAAAGAAATCAATTATTTTCTTGATACTAGGTCTAATGATTTAGTTGAGTTTGCAAATCAACAAAATATAAAATTTTTCTTTTCCCCGCCCTACGCTCCTCATTTCGGGGGTATTTTCGAGGCCGGCATACGTTCCGCTAAATATCACATAAAGCGTGTAATGGGTAACGCCCATTTAACGTTTGAGGAAATTTCCACCTTATTTGCACAAGTCGAGGCGATTTTAAACAGTCGTCCCTTAAGTCCACTTTCATCCTCACCATCCGACTTCCTACCCCTCTCCCCTGGTCACTTTCTGATTGGAAGACCGCTGAATGCGCTGCCAGCACCGGCTTCAGACGAGAACGGAGCATCATCTCGAAATCGCTATCGCCAACTAGAAAATATACGACAGCATTTCTGGAAACGCTGGCAGAGGGAGTACATATGCGAACTACAGCATCGAACAAAATGGAAGTCCAATACTGACAAGCTACATGTTGGTGACCTAGTTCTCCTGCAAGAAGACAACTTGCCCCCATTGTGCTGGCGCTTAGGACGAGTCACGCGCCTGTTCCAAGGCGCAGATGGCATTTCCCGTGTGGCCGACGTGATGACTGCGAGAGGAAGCACTCGCAGACCTTTAGTCCGCCTCTGCCCGTTGCTGCCCGTCAACCAGAGAGATTGAAGTTCCTTCAATGGGCGGGAGGATGTGTTCCGGCTCACGCCTACACAACAATCATGCACTTCAACGCAATAGATTGCATTACGTTTTATTCAGGCGCTTCGGCGCTTCAGCAGCTTTGCGTGAAGCTACACCACTCTGCATCTTACCGTCGTTACGAGCACTTTAACTACATTTTGTAAAAGTTTATAATTTTTTGATAATTAAAGCTTTGTCAACGAGTTTCTGAGTTTTCATCCAAAGAAAATTCCATTTCTTCCACAAAGAAGAAACAATCAATAATATTACGTCATAAATTTTAATCACAATTCGGGCGATTTGGACGCAAGTTGTGCAAAAATAAAATTAATAATAATAAAAAACAAAAAAAATGTTTTTTAACAATGTCTACATGTTTAATTAAAATAAGACTGATTCTCATCTAAGGATCATCTCAATAAAGTATATTAAAAAAACCTAAATTAAAATTAGCATAAAAAAAATATTTAAAAGTGTTCAAGGATAAAAATTAATACTCGGGTGGATTTAAAGAAAGGACTTATGCTGATTGTGGGAAACTTTGCGTTGGTATAAACCAGGCTTTAATTGTGGCACACCCATTTGTGCCTTAAGCTTAACATAGTACTTATTTATATTTCACGTCACGCAACCCCGGGGGCTTCCTCTAACAGTAGGTAGGTATACATGTTTAATTGAACCGACTTTATTCGGTCATTTAACTCCGTTGAGATTCAGTTTTTAAAAATTAATTATATCGCGTTGATTTAGCATTTTTTGTCCTGTTCATAGATTGTGTATGGCGTCGTGAACAGCGCAAAATAATGTTTATCTCCCATACGTAATAAATCACGTACCTATACTATATTATATTCTATTATATTATATGTAGAGTTTACCCGGAGCTTCGGACGCGTAAATCATTAGATACAGCTGTTTTAATTGAAATTCCGGGATTTTACAAAATTTCCATGGGAGTTCCCGAAAATTACATCGTGTTTCACTGACAATTGCCATTAAAAGCCACTATGCCAATTTGTGACTCTCAGCCCAACGGTAGTTATTTCGAGATTTTAACCCTATAAGAAGTACCTATATTAATATTCCAGATGTCCAGCTAATCTACAATACCTAATTTCATTCAAATCCGTCGTGCCATTTTAGCACTGAAGAGTAACACACACACACACACACACACACACACACACACACACAACAAACTTTCGCATTTATAATATAAGTAGGAAGTAGGATTATCCAAACCTAATATTATAAATGCGAAAGTGTGTGAGATTGTATGTTTGTCCGTCTT